>NW_028270140.1:2102360-2402360 GCF_037043375.1 Chiloscyllium plagiosum
TAATCATGAAAGAGGAGCACTATAATCCATGAATGGGGAGCCGTATAATCCATTAATGAGGAACGCTATAATCCATGAAAGAGGAGCACGAGAATCCATGAATGAGGTGCGCTATAATCCATGAAAGAGGAGCCATTTAATCCATGAATGAGGAACACTATAATTAATGAAAGAGGAGCACTATAATCCATGAATGAGGAGCACTATAATCCATGAATGAGGAACACTATAATCCATGAATGAGCAGCACTATAATCCATGAATGAGGAGCACTATAATCCATGAATGAGGAACACTATAATCCATGAATGAGCAGCACTATAATCATGAAAGAGGAGCACTATAATCCATGAATGAGGAGCACTATAATCCATGAATGTGGAGCACTATAATCCATGAATGAGGAACACTATAATCCATGAATGAGCAGCACTATAATCCATGAATGAGGAGCACTATAATCCATGAAAGAGGAGCACTATAATCCATGAATGAGGAGCACTATAATCTATGAAAGAGGAGCACTATAATCCATGAATGAGGAGCGCTATAATCCATGAATGAGGAGCACTATAATCCATGAATGATGAACACTATAATCCATGAATGAGGAGCGCTATAATCATGAAAGAGGAGCACTATAATCCATGAATGAGGAACACTATAATCCATGAATGAGGAGCACAATAATCCATGAATGAGGAACACTATAATCCATGAATGAGGAGCGCTATAATCATGAAAGAGGAACACTATAATCCATGAATGAGGAGCACTATAATCCATGAATGGGGAGCCGTATAATCCATGAATGAGGAATACTATAATCCATGAATGTGGAACGCTATAATCCATGAAAGAGGAGCACGAGAATCCATGAATGAGGTGCGCTATAATCCATGAAAGAGGAGCCATTTAATCCATGAATGAGGAACACTATAATTAATGAAAGAGGAGCACTATAATCCATGAATGAGGAGCACTATAATCCATGAATGAGGAACACTATAATCCATGAATGAGCAGCACTATAATCCATGAATGAGGAGCGCTATAATCATGAAAGAGGAGCACTATAATCCATGAATGAGGAACACTATAATCCATGAAAGAGGAATGCTATAATCATGAAAGAGGAGCACGATAATCCATGAATGAGGAGCACTATAATCCATGAATGTGGAGCACTATAATCCATGAATGAGGAGCACTATAATCCATGAATGAGGAACACTATAATCCATGAATGGGGAGCCCTATAATCCATGAATGAGGAATGCTATAATCCATTAAAGAGGAGCACTATAATCCATGAAAGAGGAGCACTATAATCCATGAATGAGGAGCACTATAATCCATGAATAAGCAACGCTATAATCCTTCAAAGAGGAGCACTATTATCCATGAATGAGGAGCTCTATAATCCATAAATGTGGAGCACTATACTCCATGAATGAGGATGCTATAATCCATGAAAGAGGAGCGCTATAATCCATGAATGAGGAGCACTATAATCCATGAATAAGGAACGCTACAATCCTTGAAAGAGGAGCACTATAATCCATGAAACAGGAGCACTATAATCCATGAATAAGGGATGCTATAATCCTTCAAAGAGGAGCACTATAATCCATGAATAAGGAACGCTATAATTCTTGAAAGAGGAGTACTATAATCCATGAAAGAGGAGCACTATAATCCATGAATGAGGAACACTATAATCCATGAAAGAGGAGCACTATAATCCATGAATAAGGAACGCTATAAGCTTTGAAAGGGGAGCACTATTACCCATGAATGAGGAGCACTATAATCCATGAATGAGGAACATTATAATCCATTAATAAGGAACGCTATAATCCTTGAAAGAGGAGCACTATAATCCATGAATGAGGAGCACTATAATCCATGAATAAGGAACGATATAATCCTTGAAAGAGGAGCACTATAATCCATGAATAAGACACGCTATAATCTTTGAAAGAGGAGCGCTATAATCCATGAATGAGGAGCACTATAATCCATGAATAAGACACGCTATAATCCTTGAAAGAGGAGCGCTATAATCCATGAATGAGGAGCACTATAATCCTTGAATGAGGAAAGCTACAATCCATGAATGAGGAGGACTATAGTCCATGAATGAGGAGCACTATAATCCATGAATGAGGAATGCTATAATCTATGAATGAGGAGCCCTATAATCCATGAATGAGGAGCCCCATAATCCATGAATAAGGAGCACTATAATCTATGAATGAGGAGCCCTATAATCCATGAATGAGGAATGCTATAATCCATTAAAGAGAAGCACTATAATCCATGAATGAGGAGCGCTATAATCCATGAATAAGGAGCTCTATAATCCATTAATGAGGAACGCTATAATCCATGAATGAGGAGCACTATCATCCATGAATGAGGAGCCCTATAATCCATGAATAAGGAACACTATGATCCATGAATAAGGAGCCCTATAATCCATTAATGAGGAACACTATAATCCATGAATGAGGAGCACTTTAATCCATGAATGAGGAGCACTTTAATCCATGAATGTGGAACGCTATAATCCATGAAAGAGGAGCCATTTAATCCATGAATGAGGAACACTATAATCCATGAATGGGGAGCCCTATAATCCATGAATGAGGAGCGCAATAATCCATGAATGAGGAACACCATAATCCATGAATGAGGAACACTATAATCCATGAATGAGGAATGCTATAATCCATTAAAGAGGAGCACTATAATCCATGAATGAGGAGCGCTATAATCCATGAATGAGGGACACTATAATCCATGAATGAGGAACACTATAATCCATGAATGAAGAATGCTATAATCCATTAAAGAGAAGCACTATAATCCATGAATGAGGAGCGCTATAATCCATGAATAAGGAGCTCTATAATCCATCAATAAGGAATACTATAATCCTTGAAAGAGGAGCGCTATAATCCATGAATGAGGAGCACAATAATCCATGAATGAGGAACGCTATAATCCTAGAAAGAGGAGCACTATAATCCATGAATAAGGAACGCGAGAATCCATGAATGGGGAGCCCTATAATCCATGAATGAGGAATGCTATAATCCATGAAAGAGGAGCACTATCATCCATGAAAGAGGAGCACTGTAATCCATGAATGAGGAGCACTATAATCCATGAATGAGGAATGCTATAATCCATGAAAGAGGAGCACTATAATCCATGAAAGAGGAGCACTATAATCCATGAATATGGAACGGTATAATCCATGAATGGGGAGCCCTATAATCCATGAATGAGGAGCACTATAATCCATGAATGAGGAGCACTATAATCCATGAATAAGGAACGCTATAATCCTTCAAAGAGGAGCACTATTATCCATGAATGAGGAGCTCTATAATCCATGAATGAGGAGCACTATAATCCATGAATGAGGAATGCTATAATCCATGAAAGAGGAGCGCTATAATCCATGAATGAGGAACACTATAATCCATGAATAAGGAACGCTACAATCCTTGAAAGAGGAACACTATAATCCATGAAACAGGAGCACTATAATCCATGAATAAGGAACGCTATAATCCTTGAAAGAGGAGTACTATAATCCATGAATAAGGAACGATATAATCCTTGAAAGAGGAGCACTATAATCCATGAATGAGGTGCACTATAATCCATGAATAAGACACGCTATAATCCTTGAAAGAGGAGCGCTATAATCCATGAATGAGGAGCACTATAATCCATGAATGAGGAACGCTACAATCCATGAATGAGGAGCACTATAATCCATGAATGAGGAGCACTATAATCCATGAATGAGGAATGCTATAATCTATGAATGAGGAGCCCTATAATCCATGAATGAGGAGCCCCATAATCCATGAATAAGGAGCACTATAATCTATGAATGCGGAGCCCTATAATCCATGAAAGAGGAGCCCTATAATCCATGAATAAGGAGCACTATAATCCATGAATAAGGAGCACAATAATCCATGAATAAGGAGCTCTATAATCCATGAATAAGGAGCCCTATAATCCATGAATGAGGAGCACTATAATCCATGAATGAGAAGCCCTATAATCCATGAATAAGGAACACTATAATCCGTTAATGAGGAACACTATAATCCATGAATGAGGAGCACTATAATCCATGAATAAGGAACACTGTAATCCATGAATAAGGAGCACTATAATCCATGAATAAGGAGCTCTATAATCCATTAATGAGGAACGCTATAATCCATGAATGAGGAGCACTATAATCCATGAATGAGGAGCACTATAATCCATGAATAAGGAACACTGTAATCCATGAATAAGGAGCACTATAATCCATGAATAAGGAGCTCTATATTCCATTAATGAGGAACGCTATAATCCATGAATGAGGAGCACTATAATCCATGAATGAGGAGCACTATAATCCATGAATGTGGAACGCTATAATCCATGAAAGAGGAGCCTTTTAATCCATGAATGAGGAACACAATAATCCATGAATGGGGAGCCCTATAATCCATGAAAGAGGAGCGCTATAATCCATGAATGAGGAACACTATAATCCATGAATGAGGAACACTATAATCCATGAATGAGGAATGCTATAATCCATTAAAGTGGAGCACTATAATCCATGAAAGAGGAGCGCTATAATCCATGAATGAGGAACACTATAATCCATGAATGCGGAACCGTATAATGCATGAAAGAGGAGCGCTATAATCCATGAATGAGGAACACTATAATCCATGAATGCGGAACCGTATAATGCATGAAAGAGGAGCACTATAATCTATGAAAGAGGAGCATTATAATCCATGAATGAGGAACAATATAATCCATGAATGAGGAGCACTATAATCCATGAATGAGGAACACTATAATCCATTAATAAGGAACGCTATAATCCTTGAAAGAGGAGCACTATAATCCATGAATAAGGAACGATATAATCCTTGAAACAGGAGCGCTATAATCCATGAATGAGGAACACTATAATCCATGAATGAGGAACACTATAATCCATGAATGAGGAATGCTATAATCCATGAATGAGGAACACTATAATCCATGAATGCGGAACCGTATAATCCATGAAAGAGGAGCACTATAATCCATGAATGAGGAGCACTATAATCTATGAAAGAGGAGCACTATAATCCATGAATGAGGAATGCTATAATCTATGAAAGAGGAGCACTATAATCCATGAATGAGGAATGCTATAATCATGAATGAGGAACACTATAATCCATGAATGAGAAGCACTATAATCTATGAAAGAGGAGCACTATAATCCATGAATGAGGAACACTATAATCTATGAAAGAGGAGCACTATAATCCATGAATGAGGAGCACTATTATCCATGAATGAGGAGCACTATAATCCATGAATAAGGAACACTATAATCCATTAACAAGGAACGCTATAATCCTTGAAAGAGGAGCACTATAATCCATGAATAAGTAACGATATAATCCTTGAAAGAGGAGCGCTATAATCCATGAATGAAGAGCACTATAATCCATGAATAAGGAGCACTATAAACCATTAAAGAGGAACACTATAATCCATGAATCCGGAGCACTATAATCCATGAATGAGAAACACTATAATCCTTGAATGTGGAGCCCCATAATCGATGAATGAGGAACGCTACAATCCATGAATGAGGAGCACTATAATCCATGAATGAGGAGCACTATAATCCATGAATGAGGAATGCTATAATCTATGAATGAGGAGCCCTATAATCCATGAATGAGGAGCCCCATAATCCATGAATAAGGAGCACTATAATCCATGAATAAGGAGCACTATAATCCATTAATGAGGAACACTATAATCCATGATTGAGGAGCCCTATAATCCATGAAAGAGGAGCCCTATAATCCATGAATAAGGAACACTATAATCCATGAATAAGGAGCACTATAATCCATGAATAAGGAGCTCTATAATCCATGAATGAGGAGCCCTATAATCCATGAATGAGGAGCCCTATAATCCATGAATTAGGATCACTATAATCCATGAATAAGGAGCACTATAATCCATGAATAAGGAGCTCTATAATCTATTAATGAGGAACACTATAATCCATGAATGAGGAGCCCTATAATCCATGAATGAGGAGCCCTATAATCCATGAATGAGGAGCGCAATAATACATGAAAGAGTAGCGCTATAATCCATGAATGCGGAACCGTATAATCCATGAAAGAGGAGCACTATAATCCATGAATGAGGAGCACTATAATCCATGAAAGAGGAGCACTATAATCCATGAATGAGGAGCACTATAATCCATGAAAGAGGAGCACTATAATCCATGAATGAGGAGCACTATAATCTATGAAAGAGGAGCACTATAATCCATGAATGAGGAGCGCTATAATCATGAAAGAGGAGCACTATAATCCATGAATGAGGAACACTATAATCCATGAATGAGGAGCACTATTATCCATGAATGAGGAGCACTATAATCCATGAATGAGGAACACTATAATCCATTAATAAGGAACGCTATATTCCTTGAAAGAGGAGCACTATAATCCATGAATAAGGAACGATATAATCCATGAAAGAGGAGCCATTTAATCCATGAATGAGGAGCACTATAATCCATGAATGAGGAACAATATAATCCATTAATAAGGAACGCTATAATCCTTGAAAGAGGAGCACTATAATCCATGAATAAGGAACGATATAATCCTTGAAAGAGGAGCGCTATAATCCATGAATGAGGAACACTATAATCCATGAATGAGGAACACTATAATCCATGAATGAGGAATGCTATAATCCATTAAAGAGGAGCACTATAATCCATGAATGAGGAGCGCTATAATACATGAAAGAGGAGCGCTATAATCCATGAATGAGGAACACTATAATCCATGAATGAGGAGCACTATAATCCTTGAATAAGGAGCACTATAAACCATTAAAGAGGAACACTATAATCCATGAATCTGGAGCACTATAATCCATGAATGAGGAGCACTATAATCCATGAATCTGGAGCACTATAATCCATGAATGAGGAACACTATAATCCATGAATGTGGAGCCCCATAATCGATGAATGAGGAACGCTACAATCCATGAATGAGGAGCACTATAATCCATGAATGAGGAGCACTATAATCCATGAATGAGGAATGCTATAATCTATGAATGAGGAGCCCTATAATCCATGAATGAGGAGCCCCATAATCCATGAATAAGGAGCACTATAATCCATGAATAAGGAGCACTATAATCCATTAATGAGGAACACTATAATCCATGAATGAGGAGCCCTATAATCCATGAAAGAGGAGCCCTATAATCCATGAATAAGGAACACTATAATCCATGAATAAGGAGCACTATAATCCATGAATAAGGAGCACTATAATCCATTAATGAGGAACACTATAATCCATGAATAAGGAACACTATAATCCATGAATGAGGAGCCCTATAATCCATGAATGAGGAGCCCTATAATCCATGAATTAGGATCACTATAATCCATGAATGAGGAGCACTATAATCCATGAATAAGGAGCTCTATAATCCATTAATGAGGAACGCTATAATCCATGAATGAGGAGCACTATAATCCATGAATGAGGAGCCCTATAATCCATGAATAAGGAACACTATAATCCATGAATAAGGAGCACTATAATCCATGAATAAGGATCTCTATAATCCATGAATAAGGAGCCCTATAATCCATGAATGAGGAGCACTATAATCCATGAATGAGAAGCCCTATAATCCATGAATAAGGAACACTATAATCCATTAATGAGGAACACTATAATCCATGAATGAGGAGCACTATAATCCATGAATGAGGAGCCCTATAATCCATTAATGAGGAACGCTATAATCCATGAATGAGGAGCACTATAATCCATGAATGAGGAGCACTATAATCCATGAATGAGGAGCGCTATAATACATGAAAGAGGAGCGTATAATCCATGAATGAGGAACACTATAATCCATGAATAAGGAACACTATAATCCATGAATAAGGAGCACTATAATCCATGAATAAGGAGCTCTATAATCCATTAATGAGGAACGCTATAATCCATGAATGAGGAGCACTATAATCCATGAATGAGGAGCACTATAATCCATGAATGAGGAGCGCTATAATACATGAAAGAGGAGCGTATAATCCATGAATGAGGAACACTATAATCCATGAATGAGGAACACTATAATCCATGAATGAGGAATGCTATAATCCATTAAAGAGGAGCACTATAATCCATGAATAAGGAACGCTATAATCCATTAAAGAGGAGCACTATAATCCATGAATGGGGAGCGCTATAATACATGAAAGAGGAGTGCTATAACCCATGAATGAGGAACACTATAATCCATGAATGCGGAACCGTATAATCCATGAAAGAGGAGCACTATAATCCATGAAAGAGGAGCACTATAATCTATGAAAGAGGAGCACTATAATCCATGAATGAGGAACACTATAATCCATGAATGCGGAACCGTATAATCCATGAAAGAGGAGCACTATAATCCATGAAAGAGGAGCACTATAATCTATGAAAGAGGAGCACTATAATCCATGAATGAGGAACACTATAATCCATGAATGAGGAGCGCTATAATCATGAAAGAGGAACACTATAATCCATGAATGAGGAGCACTATAATCCATGAAAGAGGAGCCCTATAATCCATGAATAAGGAGCACTATAATCCATGAATAAGGAGCACTATAATCCATGAATGAGGAGCACTATAATCCATTAATGAGGAACACTATAATCCATGAATAAGGAACACGATAATCCATGAATGAGGAGCCCTATAATCCATGAATGAGGAACACTATAATCCATGAATGAGGAGCACTATTATCCATGAATGAGGAGCACTATAATCCATGAATGAGGAACACTATAATCCATTAATAAGGAACGCTATAATCCTTGAAAGAGGAGCACTATAATCCATGAATAAGGAGCGATATAATCCTTGAAAGAGGAGCGCTATAATCCATGAATGAAGAGCACTATAATCCATGAATAAGGAGCACTATAAACCATTAAAGAGGAACACTATAATCCATGAATCTGGAGCACTATAATCCATGAATGAGGAGCACTATAATCCATGAATCTGGAGCACTATAATCCATGAATGAGGAACACTATAATCCATGAATGTGGAGCCCCATAATCGATGAATGAGGAACGCTACAATCCATGAATGAGGAGCACTAAAATCCATGAATGAGGAGCACTATAATCCATGAATGAGGAATGCTATAATCTATGAATGAGGAGCCCTATAATCCATGAATGAGGAGCCCCATAATCCATGAATAAGGAGCACTATAATCCATGAATAAGGAGCACTATAATCCATTAATGAGGAACACTATAATCCATGAATGAGGAGCCCTATAATCCATGAAAGAGGAGCCCTATAATCCATGAATAAGGAACACTATAATCCATGAATAAGGAGCACTATAATCCATGAATAAGGAGCACTATAATCCATTAATGAGGAACACTATAATCCATGAATGAGGAGCACTATAATCCATGAATGAGGAGCCCTATAATCCATGAATGAGGAGCCCTATAATCCATGAATTAGGATCACTATAATCCATGAATGAGGAGCACTATAATCCATGAATAAGGAGCTCTATAATCCATTAATGAGGAACGCTATAATCCATGAATGAGGAGCACTATAATCCATGAATGAGGAGCCCTATAATCCATGAATAAGGAACACTATAATCCATGAATAAGGAGCACTATAATCCATGAATAAGGAGCTCTATAATCCATGAATAAGGAGCCCTATAATCCATGAATGAGGAGCACTATAATCCATGAATGAGAAGCCCTATAATCCATGAATAAGGAACACTATAATCCATTAATGAGGAACACTATAATCCATGAATGAGGAGCACTGTAATCCATGAATGAGGAGCCCTATAATCCATGAATAAGGAACACTATAATCCATGAATAAGGAGCACTATAATCCATGAATAAGGAGCTCTATAATCCATTAATGAGGAACGCTATAATCCATGAATGAGGAGCACTATAATCCATGAATGAGGAGCACTATAATCCATGAATGTGGAACGCTATAATGCATGAAAGAGGAGCCATTTAATCCATGAATGAGGAACACTATAATCCATGAATGGGGAGCCCTATAATCCATGAATGAGGAGCGCTATAATACATGAAAGAGGAGCGTATAATCCATGAATGAGGAACACTATAATCCATGAATGAGGAACACTATAATCCATGAATGAGGAATGCTATAATCCATTGAAGAGGAGCACTATAATCCATGAATGAGGAGCGCTATAATACATGAAAGAGGAGCGCTATAATCCATGAATGAGGAACACTATAATCCATGAATGCGGAACCGTATAATCCATGAAAGAGGAGCACTATAATCCATGAAAGAGGAGCACTATAATCTATGAAAGAGGAGCACTATAATCCATGAATGAGGAACACTATAATCCATGAATGAGGAGCGCTATAATCCATTAATGAGGAACACTATAATCCATGAATGAGGAGCCCTATAATCCATGAAAGAGGAGCCCTATAATCCATGAATAAGGAACACTATAATCCATGAATAAGGAGCACTATAATCCACGAATAAGGAGCACTATAATCCATTAATGAGGAACACTATAATCCATGAATAAGGAACACGATAATCCATGAATAAGGAGCACTATAATCCATGAATAAGGAGCACTATAATCCATGAATAAGGAGCTCTATAATCCATGAATGAGGTACACTATAATCCATGAATGATGAACACTATAATCCATGAATAAGGAGCACTATAATCCATGAATAAGGAGCTCTATAATCCATGAATGAGGAACACTATAATCCATGAATAAGGAGCACTATAATCCATGAATAAGGAGCACTATAATCCATGAATAAGGAGCTCTATAATCCATTAATGAGGAACGCTATAATCCATAAATGAGGAGCACTATAATCCATGAATGAGGAGCACTATAATCCATGAATGTGGAACGTTATAATCCATGAAAGAAGCCCATTTAATCCATGAATGAGGAACACTATAATCCATGAATGGGGAGCACTATAATCCATGAATAAGGAGCCCTATAATCCATGAATAAGGAACACTATAATCCATGAATAAGGAGCACTATAATCCATGAATAAGGAGCTCTATAATCCATGAATAAGGAGCCCTATAATCCATGAATGAGGAGCACTATAATCCATGAAT
Organism: Chiloscyllium plagiosum; assembly: GCF_037043375.1. Lineage (NCBI taxonomy): Eukaryota > Metazoa > Chordata > Chondrichthyes > Orectolobiformes > Hemiscylliidae > Chiloscyllium > Chiloscyllium plagiosum. The sequence continues at coordinate 2,113,698 of NW_028270140.1, forward strand.
GAGAAGCCCTATAATCCATGAATAAGGAACACTATAATCCGTTAATGAGGAACACTATAATCCATGAATGAGGAGCACTATAATCCATGAATGAGGAGCCCTATAATCCATGAATAAGGAACACTATAATCCGTTAATGAGGAACACTATAATCCATGAATGAGGAGCACTATAATCCATGAATAAGGAACACTATAATCCATGAATAAGGAGCACTATAATCCATGAATAAGGAGTTCTATAATCCATGAATGAGGAACGCTATAATCCATGAATGAGGAGCACTATAATCCATGAATGAGGAGCACTATAATCCATGAATGTGGAACGCTATAATCCATGAAAGAGGAGCCATTTAATCCATGAATGAGGAACACTATAATCCATGAATGGGGAGCCCTATAATCCATGAATAAGGAACACTATAATCCATGAATAAGGAGCACTATAATCCATGAATAAGGAGCTCTATAATCCATGAATAAGGAGCCCTATAATCCATGAATGAGGAGCACTATAATCCATGAATGAGAAGCCCTATAATCCATGAATAAGGAACACTATAATCCGTTAATGAGGAACACTATAATCCATGAATGAGGAGCACTATAATCCATGAATGAGGAGCCCTATAATCCATGAATAAGGAACACTATAATCCGTTAATGAGGAACACTATAATCCATGAATAAGGAGCGCTATAATCCATGAATGAGGAACACTATAATCCATGAATGAGGAACACTATAATCCATGAATGAGGAATGCTATAATCCATTAATTAGGAGCACTATAATCCATGAATGAGGAGCGCTATAATCCATGAATGAGGAGCACTATAATCCATGAATGCGGAACCGTATAATCCATGAAAGAGGAGCGCTATAATCCATGAAAGAGGAGCACTATAATCCATGAATGAGGAGCACTATAATCCATGAAAGAGGAGCACTATAATCCATTAATGAGGAACACTATAATCCATGAATGAGGAGCACTATAATCCATGAATGAGGAGCACTATAATCCATGAATGAGGAGCCCTATAATCCATGAAAGAGGAGCACTATAATCCATTAATGAGGAACACTATAATCCATGAATGAGGAGCACTATAATCCATGAATGAGGAGCACTATAATCCATGAAAGAGGAGCACTATAATCCATGAAAGAGGAGCACTATAATCCATGAATGAGGAACACTATAATCCATGAATGAGGAGCGCTATAATCATGAATGAGGAGCACTATAATCCATGAATGAGGAGCCCTATAATCCATGAAAGAGGAGCCCTATAATCCATGAATAAGGAGCGTTATAATCATGAAAGAGGAACACTATAATCCATGAATGAGGAGCACTATATTCCATTAATGAGGAACACTATAATCCATGAATGAGGAGCCCTATAATCCATGAAAGAGGAGCCCTATAATCCATGAATAAGGAGCACTATAATCCATGAATAAGGAACACTATAATCCATGAATAAGGAGCACTATAATCCATGAATAAGGAGCACTATAATCCATGAAAGAGGCCCATTTAATCCATGAATGAGGAACACTATAATCCATGAATAAGGAACACTATAATCCATGAATAAGGAACACGATAATCCATGAATGAGGAGCCCTATAATCCATGAATGAGGAACACTATAATCCATGAATGAGGAGCACTATTATCCATGAATGAGGAGCACTATAATCCATGAATGAGGAACACTATAATCCATTAATAAGGAACGCTATAATCCTTGAAAGAGGAGCACTATAATCCATGAATAAGGAGCGATATAATCCTTGAAAGAGGAGCGCTATAATCCATGAATGAAGAGCACTATAATCCATGAATAAGGAGCACTATAAACCATTAAAGAGGAACACTATAATCCATGAATCTGGAGCACTATAATCCATGAATGAGGAGCACTATAATCCATGAATCTGGAGCACTATAATCCATGAATGAGGAACACTTTCATCCATGAATGTGGAGCCCCATAATCGATGAATGAGGAACGCTACAATCCATGAATGAGGAGCACTAAAATCCATGAATGAGGAGCACTATAATCCATGAATGAGGAATGCTATAATCTATGAATGAGGAGCCCTATAATCCATGAATGAGGAGCCCCATAATCCATGAATAAGGAGCACTATAATCCATGAATAAGGAGCACTATAATCCATTAATGAGGAACACTATAATCCATGAATGAGGAGCCCTATAATCCATGAAAGAGGAGCCCTATAATCCATGAATAAGGAACACTATAATCCATGAATAAGGAGCACTATAATCCATGAATAAGGAGCACTATAATCCATTAATGAGGAACACTATAATCCATGAATAAGGAACACTATAATCCATGAATGAGGAGCCCTATAATCCATGAATGAGGAGCCCTATAATCCATGAATTAGGATCACTATAATCCATGAATGAGGAGCACTATAATCCATGAATAAGGAGCTCTATAATCCATTAATGAGGAACGCTATAATCCATGAATGAGGAGCACTATAATCCATGAATGAGGAGCCCTATAATCCATGAATAAGGAACACTATAATCCATGAATAAGGAGCACTATAATCCATGAATAAGGAGCTCTATAATCCATGAATAAGGAGCCCTATAATCCATGAATGAGGAGCACTATAATCCATGAATGAGAAGCCCTATAATCCATGAATAAGGAACACTATAATCCATTAATGAGGAACACTATAATCCATGAATGAGGAGCACTGTAATCCATGAATGAGGAGCCCTATAATCCATGAATAAGGAACACTATAATCCATGAATAAGGAGCACTATAATCCATGAATAAGGAGCTCTATAATCCATTAATGAGGAACGCTATAATCCATGAATGAGGAGCACTATAATCCATGAATGAGGAGCACTATAATCCATGAATGTGGAACGCTATAATGCATGAAAGAGGAGCCATTTAATCCATGAATGAGGAACACTATAATCCATGAATGGGGAGCCCTATAATCCATGAATGAGGAGCGCTATAATACATGAAAGAGGAGCGTATAATCCATGAATGAGGAACACTATAATCCATGAATGAGGAACACTATAATCCATGAATGAGGAATGCTATAATCCATTGAAGAGGAGCACTATAATCCATGAATGAGGAGCGCTATAATACATGAAAGAGGAGCGCTATAATCCATGAATGAGGAACACTATAATCCATGAATGCGGAACCGTATAATCCATGAAAGAGGAGCACTATAATCCATGAAAGAGGAGCACTATAATCTATGAAAGAGGAGCACTATAATCCATGAATGAGGAACACTATAATCCATGAATGAGGAGCGCTATAATCCATTAATGAGGAACACTATAATCCATGAATGAGGAGCCCTATAATCCATGAAAGAGGAGCCCTATAATCCATGAATAAGGAACACTATAATCCATGAATAAGGAGCACTATAATCCACGAATAAGGAGCACTATAATCCATTAATGAGGAACACTATAATCCATGAATAAGGAACACGATAATCCATGAATAAGGAGCACTATAATCCATGAATAAGGAGCACTATAATCCATGAATAAGGAGCTCTATAATCCATGAATGAGGTACACTATAATCCATGAATGATGAACACTATAATCCATGAATAAGGAGCACTATAATCCATGAATAAGGAGCTCTATAATCCATGAATGAGGAACACTATAATCCATGAATAAGGAGCACTATAATCCATGAATAAGGAGCACTATAATCCATGAATAAGGAGCTCTATAATCCATTAATGAGGAACGCTATAATCCATAAATGAGGAGCACTATAATCCATGAATGAGGAGCACTATAATCCATGAATGTGGAACGTTATAATCCATGAAAGAAGCCCATTTAATCCATGAATGAGGAACACTATAATCCATGAATGGGGAACACTATAATCCATGAATAAGGAGCCCTATAATCCATGAATAAGGAACACTATAATCCATGAATAAGGAGCACTATAATCCATGAATAAGGAGCTCTATAATCCATGAATAAGGAGCCCTATAATCCATGAATGAGGAGCACTATAATCCATGAATGAGAAGCCCTATAATCCATGAATAAGGAACACTATAATCCGTTAATGAGGAACACTATAATCCATGAATGAGGAGCACTATAATCCATGAATGAGGAGCCCTATAATCCATGAATAAGGAACACTATAATCCGTTAATGAGGAACACTATAATCCATGAATGAGGAGCACTATAATCCATGAATAAGGAACACTATAATCCATGAATAAGGAGCACTATAATCCATGAATAAGGAGTTCTATAATCCATGAATGAGGAACGCTATAATCCATGAATGAGGAGCACTATAATCCATGAATGAGGAGCACTATAATCCATGAATGTGGAACGCTATAATCCATGAAAGAGGAGCCATTTAATCCATGAATGAGGAACACTATAATCCATGAATGGGGAGCCCTATAATCCATGAAAGAGGAGCGCTATAATCCATGAATGAGGAACACTATAATCCATGAATGAGGAACACTATAATCCATGAATGAGGAATGCTATAATCCATTAATTAGGAGCACTATAATCCATGAATGAGGAGCGCTATAATCCATGAATGAGGAGCACTATAATCCATGAATGCGGAACCGTATAATCCATGAAAGAGGAGCGCTATAATCCATGAAAGAGGAGCACTATAATCCATGAATGAGGAGCACTATAATCCATGAAAGAGGAGCACTATAATCCATGAATGAGGAGCACTATAATCCATGAATGCGGAACCGTATAATCCATGAAAGAGGAGCGCTATAATCCATGAAAGAGGAGCACTATAATCCATGAATGAGGAACACTATAATCCATGAATGAGGAGCACTATAATCCATGAAAGAGGAGCACTATAATCCATGAAAGAGGAGCACTATAATCCATGAATGAGGAACACTATAATCCATGAATGAGGAGCGCTATAATCATGAATGAGGAGCACTATAATCCATGAATGAGGAGCCCTATAATCCATGAAAGAGGAGCCCTATAATCCATGAATAAGGAGCGTTATAATCATGAAAGAGGAACACTATAATCCATGAATGAGGAGCACTATATTCCATTAATGAGGAACACTATAATCCATGAATGAGGAGCCCTATAATCCATGAAAGAGGAGCCCTATAATCCATGAATAAGGAGCACTATAATCCATGAATAAGGAACACTATAATCCATGAATAAGGAGCACTATAATCCATGAATAAGGAGCACTATAATCCATGAAAGAGGCCCATTTAATCCATGAATGAGGAACACTATAATCCATGAATAAGGAACACTATAATCCATGAATAAGGAGCACTATAATCCATGAATAAGGAGCTCTATAATCCATTAATGAGGAACGTTATAATCCATGAATGAGGAGCACTATAATCCATGAATGAGGAGCCCTATAATCCATGAATAAGGAACACTATAATCCATGAATAAGGAGCCCTATAATCCATGAAAGAGGCCCATTTAATCCATGAATGAGGAACACTATAATCCATGAATAAGGAACACTATAATCCATGAATAAGGAGCACTATAATCCATGAATAAGGAGCTCTATAATCCATTAATGAGGAACGTTATAATCCATGAATGAGGAGCACTATAATCCATGAATGAGGAGCCCTATAATCCATGAATAAGGAACACTATAATCCATGAATAAGGAGCCCTATAATCCATGAAAGAGGCCCATTTAATCCATGAATGAGGAACACTATAATCCATGAATAAGGAACACTATAATCCATGAATAAGGAGCACTATAATCCATGAATAAGGAGCTCTATAATCCATTAATGAGGAACGTTATAATCCATGAATGAGGAGCACTATAATCCATGAATGAGGAGCCCTATAATCCATGAATAAGGAACACTATAATCCATGAATAAGGAGCACTATAATCCATGAATAAGGAGCTCTATAATCCATGAATAAGGAGCCCTATAATCCATGAATGAGGAGCACTATAATCCATGAATGAGAAGCCCTATAATCCATGAATAAGGAACACTAAAATCCGTTAATGAGGAACACTATAATCCATGAATGAGGAGCACTATAATCCATGAATGAGGAGCCCTATAATCCATTAATGAGGAACGCTATAATCCATGAATGAGGAGCACTATAATCCATGAATGAGGAGCACTATAATCCATGAATGTGGAACGCTATAATCCATGAAAGAGGAGCCATTTAATCCATGAATGAGGAACACTATAATCCATGAATGGGGAGCCCTATAATCCATGAATGAGGAGCGCTATAATACATGAAAGAGGAGCGCTATAATCCATGAATGAGGAACACTATAATCCATGAATGAGGAGCACTATAATCCATGAATGAGGAATGCTATAATCCATTAAAGAGGAGCACTATAATCCATGAATGAGGAGCGCTATAATCCATGAATGCGGAACCGTATAATCCATGAAAGAGGAGCACTATAATCCATGAATGAGGAGCACTATAATCCATGAAAGAGGAGCACTATAATCCATGAATGAGGAGCACTATAATCTATGAAAGAGGAGCACTATAATCCATGAATGAGGAACACTATAATCCATGAATGAGGAGCGCTATAATCATGAAAGAGGAGCCCTATAATCCATGAATGAGGAACACTATAATCCATGAATGAGGAGCGCTATAATCATGAAAGAGGAGCACTATAATCCATGAATGAGGAACACTATAATCCATGAATGAGGAGCGCTATAATCATGAAAGAGGAGCACTATAATCCATGAATGAGGAACACTATAATCCATGAATGAGGAACACTATAATCCATGAAAGAGGAGCACTGTAATCCATGAATAAGAAACGCTATAATCCTTGAAAGGGGAGCACTATTATCCATGAATGAGGAGCACTATAATCCATGAATGAGGAACACTATAATCCATTAATAAGGAACGCTATAATCCATGAAAGAGGAGCACTATAATCCATGAATAAGGAACGATATAATCCTTGAAAGAGGAGCACTATAATCCATGAATGAGGTGCACTATAATCCATGAATAAGACACGCTATAATCCTTGAAAGAGGAGCGCTATAATCCATGAATGAGGAGCACTATAATCCATGAATAAGGAGCACTATAATCCATGAATGAGGAACACTATAATCCATGAATGTGGAGCCCTATAATCCATGAATGAGGAACGCTACAATCCATGAATGAGGAGCACTATAATCCATGAATGAGGAGCACTATAATCCATGAATGAGGAATGCTATAATCTATGAATGAGGAGCCCTATAATCCATGAATGAGGAGCCCCATAATCCATGAATAAGGAGCACTATAATCCATGAATAAGGAGCACTATAATCCATGAATAAGGAGCACTATAATCCATTAATGAGGAACACTATAATCCATGAATGAGGAGCCCTATAATCCATGAAAGAGGAGCACTATAATCCATGAATAAGGAACACTATAATCCATGAATAAGTAACAGTATAATCCATGAATAAGGAGCACTATAATCCATTAATGAGGAACACTATAATCCATGAATAAGGAACACGATAATCCATGAATGAGGAGCCCTATAATCCATGAATGAGGAGCCCTATAATCCATGAATTAGGATCACCATAATCCATGAATAAGGAGCACTATAATCCATGAATAAGGAGCTCTATAATCCATTAATGAGGAATGCTTTAATCCATGAATGAGGAGCACTATAATCCATGAATGAGGTGCACTATAATCCATGAAAGAGGAACACTATAATCCATGAATGAGGAGCACTATAATCCATGAATGAGAAGCCCTATAATCCATGAATAAGGAACACTATAATCCATTAATGAGGAACACTATAATCCATGAATAAGGAACACTATAATACATGAATAAGGAGCACTATAATCCATGAATGAGGAACACTATAATCCATTAATGAGGAACACTATAATCCATGAATGAGGAGCACTATAATCCATGAATGAGGAACACTATAATCCATGAATGAGGAGCACTATAATCCATGAATAAGGAGCTCTATAATCCATTAATGAAGAACGCTATAATCCATGAATGAGGAGCACTATAATCCATGAATGAGGAGCACTATAATCCATGAATGAGGAGCACTATAATCCATGAATGTGGAACGCTATAATCCATGAAAGAGGAGCCAATTAATCCATGAATGAGGAACACTATAATCCATGAATGGGGAGCCCTATAATCCATGAATGAGGAGCGCTATAATACATGAAAGAGGAGCGCTATAATCCATGAATGAGGAACACTATAATCCATGAATGAGGAACACTATAATCCATGAATGAGGAATGCTATAATCCATTAAAGAGGAGCACTATAATCCATGAATGAGGAGCGCTATAATACATGAAAGAGGAGCGCTATAATCCATGAATGAGGAACACTATAATCCATGAATGCGGAACCGTATAATCCATGAATGAGGAGCACAATAATCCATGAATGAGGAGCACTATAATCCATGAAAGAGGAGCACTATAATCCATGAATGAGGAGCACTATAATCCATGAAAGAGGAGCACTATAATCCATGAATGAGGAACACTATAATCCATGAATGGGGAGCCGTATAATCCATGAATGAGGAATACTATAATCCATGAATGTGGAACGCTATAATCCATGAAAGAGGAGCACGAGAATCCATGAATGAGGTGCGCTATAATCCATGAAAGAGGAGCCATTTAATCCATGAATGAGGAACACTATAATCCATGAATGAGGAGCACTATAATCCATGAATGAGGAGCGCTATAATCATGAAAGAGGAGCACTATAATCCATGAATGAGGAACACTATAATCCATGAATGAGGAATGCTATAATCATGAAAGAGGAGCACTATAATCCATGAATGAGGAGCACTATAATCCATGAATGTGGAGCACTATAATCCATGAATGAGGAGCACTATAATTCATGAATGAGGAATGCTATAATCCATTAAAGAGGAGCACTATAATCCATGAATGAGGTGCACTATAATCCATGAATGAGGAACACTATAATCCATGAATGAGGAATACTATAATCCATGAATGTGGAACGCTATAATCCATGAAAGAGGAGCACGAGGATCCATGAATGAGATGTGCTATAATCCATGAAAGAGGAGCCATTTAATCCATGAATGAGGAACACTATAGTCCATGAATGAGGAGCACTATAATCCATGAATGAGGAATGCTATAATCATGAAAGAGGAGCACTATAATCCATGAATGAGGAGCAATATAATCCATGAATGAGGAGCACTATAATCCATGAATGAGGAACACTATAATCCATGAATGAGGAACACTATAATCCATGAAAGAGGAGCACTATAATCCATGAATGAGGAGCAATATAATCCATGAATGAGGAGCACTATAATCCATGAATGAGGAACACTATAATCCATGAATGAGGAGCACTATAATCCATGAATGAGGAACACTATAATCCATGAATGAGGAACACTATAATCCATGAATGAGGAACACTATAATCCATTAATGAGGAACACTATAATCCATGAATGAGGAGCACTATAATCCATGAATGAGGAACACTATAATCCATGAATAAGGAGCACTATAATCCATGAATGGGGAGCCATATAATCCATGAATGAGGAATGCTATAATCATGAAAGAGGAACACTATAATCCAAGAATGAGGAGCACTATAATTCCTGAATGATGAATACTATAATCCAAGAATGGGGAGCCGTATAATCCAAGAATGAGGAATGCTATAATCATGAAAGAGGAGCACTATAATCCATGAATGAGGAGCGCTATAATCCATGAATGAGGAACACTATAATCCATGAATGAGGAGCACTATAATCCATGAATGGGGAGCCACATAATCCATGAATGAGGAACACTATAATCCATGAATGAGGAATGCTATAATCATGAAAGAGGAACACTATAATCCATGAATGAGGAGAACTATAATTCCTGAATGATGAACACTATAATCCATGAATGGTGAGCCGTATAATCCATGAATGAGGAATGCAATAATCATGAAAGAGGAGCACTATAATCCATGAATGAGGAGCACTATAGTCCATGAATGAGGAGCACTATAATCCATGAATGAGGTGCACTATAATCCATGAATGAGGAACACTATAATCCATGAATGAGGTGCACTATAATCCATGAATGAGGAACATTATAATCCATGAATGAGGAATGCTATAATCCATGAATTAGGAGCACTATAATCCATGAAAGAGGAATGCTTTAATCCATGAATGAGGAGCAATATAATCCATGAATGAGGTGCACTATAATCCATGAATGAGGAACACTATAATCCATGAATGAGGAACACTATAATCTATGAATGAGGAGCCCTATAATCCATGAATGAGGAACGCTATAATCCATGAATGAGGTGCACTATAATCCATGAATGAGGAGCCCTATAATCCATAAATGAGGAACACTATAATCCATGAATAAGGAGCACTATAATCCATGAATGAGGAACACTATAATCCATGAATAAGGAGCACTATAATCCATGAATGAGGAATGCTATAATCCATGAATGAGGTGCACTATTATCCATGAATGACGAGCACTATAAGCCATGAATGAGGAATGCTATAATCCATGAATAAGGAGCACTATAATCCATGAATGAGGACCACTATAATCCATGAATGAGGAGCACTATAATCTATGAACGAGGAGCCCTATAATCCATGAATGAGGAGCACTATAATCCATGAATGAGGAGCGCTATAATCAATGAATTAGGAGCACTATAATCCATGAAAGAGGAATGCTATAATCCTTGAATAAGGAACATTATAATCCATGAATTAGGAATGCTATAATCCATGAATGAGGTGCACTATTATCCATGAAAGAGGAAAGCTTTAATCCATGAATAAGGAGCACTTTTATCCATGAATGAGGAGCACTATAATCCATGAATGAGGTGCACTATAATCCATGAATGAGGAACACTATAATCCATGAATGAGATGCACTATAATCCATGAATGAGGAACATTATAATCCATGAATGAGGAGCCCTATAATCCATGAAAGAGGAGCCCTATAATCCATGAATAAGGAGCACTATAATCCATGAATAAGGAACACTATAATCCATGAATAAGGAGCACTATAATCCATGAATAAGGAGCACTATAATCCATGAAAGAGGCCCATTTAATCCATGAATGAGGAACACTATAATCCATGAATAAGGAACACTATAATCCATGAATAAGGAGCACTATAATCCATGAATAAGGAACACTATAATCCATGAATAAGGAGCACTATAATCCATGAATAAGGAACACTATAATCCATGAATAAGGAACACTATAATCCATGAATAAGGAGCACTATAATCCATGAATAAGGAGCTCTATAATCCATTAATGAGGAACGTTATAATCCATGAATGAGGAGCACTATAATCCATGAATGAGGAGCCCTATAATCCATGAATAAGGAACACTATAATCCATGAATAAGGAGCCCTATAATCCATGAAAGAGGCCCATTTAATCCATGAATGAGGAACACTATAATCCATGAATAAGGAACACTATAATCCATGAATAAGGAGCACTATAATCCATGAATAAGGAGCTCTATAATCCATTAATGAGGAACGTTATAATCCATGAATGAGGAGCACTATAATCCATGAATGAGGAGCCCTATAATCCATGAATAAGGAACACTATAATCCATGAATAAGGAGCCCTATAATCCAAGAAAGAGGCCCATTTAATCCATGAATGAGGAACACTATAATCCATGAATAAGGAACACTATAATCCATGAATAAGGAGCACTATAATCCATGAATAAGGAGCTCTATAATCCATTAATGAGGAACGTTATAATCCATGAATGAGGAGCACTATAATCCATGAATGAGGAGCCCTATAATCCATGAATAAGGAACACTATAATCCATGAATAAGGAGCACTATAATCCATGAATAAGGAGCTCTATAATCCATGAATAAGGAGCCCTATAATCCATGAATGAGGAGCACTATAATCCATGAATGAGAAGCCCTATAATCCATGAATAAGGAACACTAAAATCCGTTAATGAGGAACACTATAATCCATGAATGAGGAGCACTATAATCCATGAATGAGGAGCCCTATAATCCATTAATGAGGAACGCTATAATCCATGAATGAGGAGCACTATAATCCATGAATGAGGAGCACTATAATCCATGAATGTGGAACGCTATAATCCATGAAAGAGGAGCCATTTAATCCATGAATGAGGAACACTATAATCCATGAATGGGGAGCCCTATAATCCATGAATGAGGAGCGCTATAATACATGAAAGAGGAGCGCTATAATCCATGAATGAGGAACACTATAATCCATGAATGAGGAGCACTATAATCCATGAATGAGGAATGCTATAATCCATTAAAGAGGAGCACTATAATCCATGAATGAGGAGCGCTATAATCCATGAATGCGGAACCGTATAATCCATGAAAGAGGAGCACTATAATCCATGAATGAGGAGCACTATAATCCATGAAAGAGGAGCACTATAATCCATGAATGAGGAGCACTATAATCTATGAAAGAGGAGCACTATAATCCATGAATGAGGAACACTATAATCCATGAATGAGGAGCGCTATAATCATGAAAGAGGAGCCCTATAATCCATGAATGAGGAACACTATAATCCATGAATGAGGAGCGCTATAATCATGAAAGAGGAGCACTATAATCCATGAATGAGGAACACTATAATCCATGAATGAGGAGCGCTATAATCATGAAAGAGGAGCACTATAATCCATGAATGAGGAACACTATAATCCATGAATGAGGAACACTATAATCCATGAAAGAGGAGCACTGTAATCCATGAATAAGAAACGCTATAATCCTTGAAAGGGGAGCACTATTATCCATGAATGAGGAGCACTATAATCCATGAATGAGGAACACTATAATCCATTAATAAGGAACGCTATAATCCATGAAAGAGGAGCACTATAATCCATGAATAAGGAACGATATAATCCTTGAAAGAGGAGCACTATAATCCATGAATGAGGTGCACTATAATCCATGAATAAGACACGCTATAATCCTTGAAAGAGGAGCGCTATAATCCATGAATGAGGAGCACTATAATCCATGAATAAGGAGCACTATAATCCATGAATGAGGAACACTATAATCCATGAATGTGGAGCCCTATAATCCATGAATGAGGAACGCTACAATCCATGAATGAGGAGCACTATAATCCATGAATGAGGAGCACTATAATCCATGAATGAGGAATGCTATAATCTATGAATGAGGAGCCCTATAATCCATGAATGAGGAGCCCCATAATCCATGAATAAGGAGCACTATAATCCATGAATAAGGAGCACTATAATCCATGAATAAGGAGCACTATAATCCATTAATGAGGAACACTATAATCCATGAATGAGGAGCCCTATAATCCATGAAAGAGGAGCACTATAATCCATGAATAAGGAACACTATAATCCATGAATAAGTAACAGTATAATCCATGAATAAGGAGCACTATAATCCATTAATGAGGAACACTATAATCCATGAATAAGGAACACGATAATCCATGAATGAGGAGCCCTATAATCCATGAATGAGGAGCCCTATAATCCATGAATTAGGATCACCATAATCCATGAATAAGGAGCACTATAATCCATGAATAAGGAGCTCTATAATCCATTAATGAGGAATGCTATAATCCATGAATGAGGAGCACTATAATCCATGAATGAGGAGCACTATAATCCATGAATAAGGAACACTATAATCCATGAATGAGGTGTACTATAATGCATGAAAGAGGAATGCTTTAATCCATGAATGAGGAGCACTATAATCCATGAATGAGGTGCACTATAATCCATGAAAGAGGAACACTATAATCCATGAATGAGGAGCACTATAATCCATGAATGAGAAGCCCTATAATCCATGAATAAGGAACACTATAATCCATTAATGAGGAACACTATAATCCATGAATGAGGAGCCCTATAATCCATGAATAAGGAACACTATAATCCATTAATGAGGAACACTATAATCCATGAATAAGGAACACTATAATACATGAATAAGGAGCACTATAATCCATGAATGAGGAACACTATAATCCATTAATGAGGAACACTATAATCCATGAATGAGGAGCACTATAATCCATGAATGAGGAACACTATAATCCATGAATGAGGAGCACTATAATCCATGAATAAGGAGCTCTATAATCCATTAATGAAGAACGCTATAATCCATGAATGAGGAGCACTATAATCCATGAATGAGGAGCACTATAATCCATGAATGAGGAGCACTATAATCCATGAATGTGGAACGCTATAATCCATGAAAGAGGAGCCAATTAATCCATGAATGAGGAACACTATAATCCATGAATGGGGAGCCCTATAATCCATGAATGAGGAGCGCTATAATACATGAAAGAGGAGCGCTATAATCCATGAATGAGGAACACTATAATCCATGAATGAGGAACACTATAATCCATGAATGAGGAATGCTATAATCCATTAAAGAGGAGCACTATAATCCATGAATGAGGAGCGCTATAATACATGAAAGAGGAGCGCTATAATCCATGAATGAGGAACACTATAATCCATGAATGCGGAACCGTATAATCCATGAATGAGGAGCACAATAATCCATGAATGAGGAGCACTATAATCCATGAAAGAGGAGCACTATAATCCATGAATGAGGAGCACTATAATCCATGAAAGAGGAGCACTATAATCCATGAATGAGGAACACTATAATCCATGAATGGGGAGCCGTATAATCCATGAATGAGGAATACTATAATCCATGAATGTGGAACGCTATAATCCATGAAAGAGGAGCACGAGAATCCATGAATGAGGTGCGCTATAATCCATGAAAGAGGAGCCATTTAATCCATGAATGAGGAACACTATAATCCATGAAAGACGAGCACTATAATCCATGAATGAGGAGCGCTATAATCATGAAAGAGGAGCACTATAATCCATGAATGAGGAACACTATAATCCATGAATGAGGAATGCTATAATCATGAAAGAGGAGCACTATAATCCATGAATGAGGAGCACTATAATCCATGAATGTGGAGCACTATAATCCATGAATGAGGAGCACTATAATTCATGAATGAGGAATGCTATAATCCATTAAAGAGGAGCACTATAATCCATGAATGAGGTGCACTATAATCCATGAATGAGGAACACTATAATCCATGAATGAGGAATACTATAATCCATGAATGTGGAACGCTATAATCCATGAAAGAGGAGCACGAGGATCCATGAATGAGATGTGCTATAATCCATGAAAGAGGAGCCATTTAATCCATGAATGAGGAACACTATAGTCCATGAATGAGGAGCACTATAATCCATGACTGAGGAACACTATAATCCATGAATGAGGAACACTATAATCCATGAAAGAGGAGCACTATAATCCATGAATGAGGAGCAATATAATCCATGAATGAGGAGCACTATAATCCATGAATGAGGAACACTATAATCCATGAATGAGGAGCACTATAATCCATGAATGAGGAGCGCTATAATCATGAAAGAGGAGCACTATAATCCATGAATGAGGAGCAATATAATCCATGAATGAGGAGCACTATAATCCATGAATGAGGAACACTATAATCCATGAATGAGGAACACTATAATCCATGAAAGAGGAGCACTATAATCCATGAATGAGGAGCAATATAATCCATGAATGAGGAGCACTATAATCCATGAATGAGGAACACTATAATCCATGAATGAGGAGCACTATAATCCATGAATGAGGAACACTATAATCCATTAATGAGGAACACTATAATCCATGAATGAGGAGCACTATAATCCATGAATGAGGAACACTATAATCCATGAATAAGGAGCACTATAATCCATGAATGGGGAGCCATATAATCCATGAATGAGGAATGCTATAATCATGAAAGAGGAACACTATAATCCAAGAATGAGGAGCACTATAATTCCTGAATGATGAATACTATAATCCAAGAATGGGGAGCCGTATAATCCAAGAATGAGGAATGCTATAATCATGAAAGAGGAGCACTATAATCCATGAATGAGGAGCGCTATAATCCATGAATGAGGAACACTATAATCCATGAATGAGGAGCACTATAATCCATGAATGGGGAGCCACATAATCCATGAATGAGGAACACTATAATCCATGAATGAGGAATGCTATAATCATGAAAGAGGAACACTATAATCCATGAATGAGGAGAACTATAATTCCTGAATGATGAACACTATAATCCATGAATGGTGAGCCGTATAATCCATGAATGAGGAATGCAATAATCATGAAAGAGGAGCACTATAATCCATGAATGAGGAGCACTATAGTCCATGAATGAGGAGCACTATAATCCATGAATGAGGTGCACTATAATCCATGAATGAGGAACACTATAATCCATGAATGAGGTGCACTATAATCCATGAATGAGGAACATTATAATCCATGAATGAGGAATGCTATAATCCATGAATTAGGAGCACTATAATCCATGAAAGAGGAATGCTTTAATCCATGAATGAGGAGCAATATAATCCATGAATGAGGTGCACTATAATCCATGAATGAGGAACACTATAATCCATGAATGAGGAACACTATAATCTATGAATGAGGAGCCCTATAATCCATGAATGAGGAACGCTATAATCCATGAATGAGGTGCACTATAATCCATGAATGAGGAGCCCTATAATCCATAAATGAGGAACACTATAATCCATGAATAAGGAGCACTATAATCCATGAATGAGGAACACTATAATCCATGAATAAGGAGCACTATAATCCATGAATGAGGAATGCTATAATCCATGAATGAGGTGCACTATTATCCATGAATGACGAGCACTATAAGCCATGAATGAGGAATGCTATAATCCATGAATAAGGAGCACTATAATCCATGAATGAGGACCACTATAATCCATGAATGAGGAGCACTATAATCCATGAATGAGGAGCGCTATAATCAATGAATTAGGAGCACTATAATCCATGAAAGAGGAATGCTATAATCCTTGAATAAGGAACATTATAATCCATGAATTAGGAATGCTATAATCCATGAATGAGGTGCACTATTATCCATGAAAGAGGAAAGCTTTAATCCATGAATAAGGAGCACTTTTATCCATGAATGAGGAGCACTATAATCCATGAATGAGGTGCACTATAATCCATGAATGAGGAACACTATAATCCATGAATGAGATGCACTATAATCCATGAATGAGGAACATTATAATCCATGAATGAGGAATGCTATAATCCATGAATGAGGAGCACTATAATCCATGAAAGAGGAATGCTTTAATCCATGAATGAGGAGCACTATAATCCATGAATGAGGTGCACTATAATCCATGAATGAGGAACACTATAATCCATGAATGAGGAGCACTATAATTCCTGAATGATGAACACTATAATCCATGAATGGTGAGCCGTATTATCCATGAATGAGGAATGCTATAATCATGAAAGAGGAGCACTATAGTCCATGAATGAGGAACACTATAATCCATGAATAAGGAGCACTATAATCCATGAATGAGGAGCCCTATAATCCATGAATGAGGTGCACTATAATCCATGAATGAGGTGCACTATAATCCATGAATGAGGAGCCCTGTAATCCATGAATAAGGAGCACTATAATCGATGAATAAGGAGCACTATAATCCATGAATGAGGAATGCTATAATCCATGAATGAGGAACGCTATAATCCATGAATAAGGCACATTATAATCCACGAATGAGGAATGCTATAATCCATGAATGAGGTGCACTATTATCCACGAATGAGGAGCACTATAATCCATGAATGAGGAATGCTATAATCCATGAATGAGGTGCACTATTATCCATGAATGAGGAGCACTATAATCCATGAATAAGGAGCACTATAATCCATGAATGAGGAACACTATAATCCATGAATAAGGAACACTATAATCCATGAATGAGGTGCCCTATAATCCATGAATGAGGTGCACTATAATCCATGAATGAGGAGAGCTATAATCCATGAATGAGGTGCACTATTATCCATGAATGTGGAACACTATAATCCATGAATAAGGACCACTGTAATCCATGAATGAGGAACACTATAATCCATGAATGCGGAATACTATAATCCATGAATGAGGAACACTATAATCCATGAATAAGGAGCACTATAATCCATGAATGAGGAACACTATAATCCATGAATAAGGAGCACTATAATCCATGAATGAGGAATGCTATAATCCATGAATGAGGTGCACTATTATCCATGAATGATGAGCACTATAATCCATGAATGAGGAATGCTATAATCCATGAATAAGGAGCACTATAATCCATGAATGAGGAGCACTATAATCCATGAATGAGGAATGCTATAATCCATGAATGAGGTGCACTATTATCCATGAATGAGGAGCACTATAATCCATGAATGAGGAATGCTATAATCCATGAATAAGGAGCACTATAATCCATGAATGAGGAGCACTATAATCCATGAATGAGGAATGCTATAATCCATGAATGAGGTGCACTATAATCCATGAATGAGGAACGCTATAATCCATGAATGAGGAACACTATAATCCATGAATGAGGAGCACTATAATCTATGAATGAGGAGCACTATAATCCATGAATGAGGAGCACTATAATCCATGAATGAGGAGCGCTATAATCAATGAATTAGGAGCACTATAATCCATGAAAGAGGAATGCTATAATCCTTGAATAAGGAACATTATAATCCATGAATTAGGAATGCTATAATCCATGAATGAGGTGCACTATTATCCATGAAAGAGGAAAGCTGTAATCCATGAATAAGGAGCACTGTAATCCATGAATGAGGAACACTATAATCCATGAATGAGGTGCACTATAATCCATGAATGAGGAACACTATAATCTATGAATGAGGAGCACTATAATCCATGAATGAGGAACAATATAATCCATGAATGAGGTGCACTATACTCCATGAATGAGGTGCACTATAATCCATGAATGAGGAACACTATAATCCATGAATGAGGAATGTTATCATCTATGAATGAGGAACACTATAATCCATGAATAAGGTGCACTATAATCCATGAATGAGGAATGCTATAATCCATGAATTTGGTGCACTATTATCCATGAATGAGGAACACTATAATCCATGAATAAGGTGCACTATAATCCATGAATGAGGAATGCTATAATCCATGAATTTGGTGCACTATTATCCATGAATGAGGAGCACTATAATCCATGAATAAGGAGCACTATCATCCATGAATGAGGTGCACTATTATCCATGAATGAGGAACACGATAATCCATGAATAAGGAGCACTATAATCCATGAATGAGGAACACTATAATCCATGAATAAGGAGCACTATAATCCATGAGTGAGGTGCACTATAATCCATGAATGAGGAATGCTCTAATCCATGAATAAGGAACACTTTAATCCATGCTTTTAGACTCCTGTTTTGCTGCTTATTTGGGAAACTTCCTTGATGACTTTACTCTGGATGCAGTGATCACTGACGAATGCAATTGGGGAATTATGTTTGGGAAAGTTAATGCCACAGTACTCATTAGATCATTGGGTGCAACTTTCTTCATTACAAACAGAATAGTCCATCCCTTCTTTGCTGATGACAAAATCTGAGCTAATATTTGAAGTAATTTTGACCTAGCCTGGCCCCCACCAGTGGATCTGACCTGAATAGTCATGAGAGGCTTTGAGATGCTGGTCATGGCTCACATCAATTCCAGTCTCCCAGCCTGCCTCAATGCCCTACAATTTGCTGATCAATGTAACAAGCCCACAGCTGATGCCATTTCCCTTGCCCTGTGCTTGTCTCTGGATAACAAGGACACATACATCAGACTCCTGCTCATCAATGAGAGCTCCACCTTCAGCACCATAATCACCTCCAGATTAATCACAAAACGCCATAAACTTGGTCTTAGCTCCACCCTCTGCAACTGGATCCTCAGCTTCCTGACCCACAAACAGCAATCAGTGAAGATAAACAACTGCACTTCCTCCACAATAACTTGCAACACTGGAGCCCCCCAAGGATGCGGCCTCAGCCCTCTACTGTATGTCCTGTACACCCAAGACTGTGTTGCCAAATTCCAAATGGATGTCATCTATAAGTTTGTTGACCACATCACTGTGGTAGGACAGGTATCTAACAATGACGTGTGTTATGACACGGGGTAAACCCTCCTGCTTAATTTAAACCAACAACACAGAAAAGATTTATCCTGTGCAGTAATCTGTGAAAACTTGAGAGGCCAAGAACTATTTAAAGTAAAAATTAACAACTTTATTTCTTAAAGTATAACTGAGAATAATTAACTAACAACTATTTACAACTTCTTCCTCCAATCTATCTTTTACTTTCCCTTCTATAATACTAGTCCAATAAAACCCCCAGTTATGATTTACTGAAAAATTCAAACCTCAAAACCAGCCAACGGTCGAATCTTGGTTTTATATCTTCCTCTGTAGAGTTGCTCTCCAAGTCGGTGTTTAGGCTTTTCTCTGTGCAAACCCCTTCTCTAGGCAGGGACCTCTCAGAGAGTTCTGACTAGCAGCCTACATCTGTTGGGTCTTTTGGCAGTTCTCTCTCAACTGTTCAATTTTTCCCGGTCTCATATCCCCAAAGCATTTGATTGTGTCATTGGCTTTTAATATTGTCAATATACTCAATTCAAACTGGATTGGAGTTTTGTTTTTTTGGGGGGTATAATTTAAATTGATGGGCCAAATTCAAATTTGTTTTTGTCTCCAGGCAACCAACTACCCTAGCTTCTGGACCAGATGTTACATTGTATCATATTCAGAACACCCAGTGCTGTCGGGTCATTCTGCGAGCTTTTAACTCTCTTAACGGTACAATACATCCACATCTTCATAACACCTCCCTCTGAAGAAACAATGAACCATCGTAATGAAAAGATGGCTTCATTTTCTTTTTCTATTCTTTAAACACATCACCCTAATATACCGATAATTTTAATCTAAGTTTACCTTAAATTCTTCCCATTTAACTGCATATAAATATAACATTAAATAAATAGAAATCTCATCTAATCTTTATCAGTTAAATCCGCAATAACACATTCTTATGACCCACAACATATGTGATTTTTAAATTAAAAGTCTATAACATACAACTCCAATGAAATAGTCTCATATTCTTGTCTTTAAAGCGTTCTAAGAATGTAAGTGGATTGTGATCCATGTACACAACCGTCTCCAACACATTGTTTGTGACATAAACATTAAAATGTTGTAAGGCCAGTACTAAACCCAATAGTTTCTTTTTCGATCGTGGAGTATTTCCTCTGGTGGATGTTAATCTTCTTTGAAAAGTAACCAGCTGGCAGTTCAATCCCATCCTCATCTTCCTGTAGGAGTACAGCTCCAACTCCTATCTCACTAGCATGGAGAGCGACTTTAAAAGGATTTGAAAAGTTTAGTGTCGCTAAAACTGGTTTGGTGGTTATTATCGATTTCAAATGGGTGAATGCCTCCTGGCATTGTTCTGTCCACCGAAACTTTGTGTTCTTCTTCAGAAGTTAACAGTGCGACTACACTGCTGAAGTTTGGAGCAAACTTCCGATAGAATCTGCTGAGTCCTAAGAATCGAAGCACCTCTTTCTTCAAGGTTGGTCATGGAAATTCCTTGATGGCCTTCGTCTTTGTATTCCATGGGGTCAACCTTCCATTACCGATGTTATTTCCCACAACCATCACCTGTGCTTTCGAGAATTCAGTTTTATTTAAGTTTATCACTAGATTTGCTTCTCGTAGTCATTAAAGAGCTCTGCCAACTGTACCATGTGATCTTTCCAGGACTTACTAAAGATTACTACATCGTCCAAATAGACTGCACAGTTTGTTAACCCAGCCACAACTCTGTTCATGAGTCTTTGGAATGTGGCGGGTGCGTTCTTCATTCCAAAGGGCATCACTTTAGACTGATATTGCCCATTTGCGGTTACAAACGCAGAAATTTCTTTCACCATCTCTGATAAAGGTACCTGCCAGTAACCACACATTAAGTCTGATTGGTGATGTAACCGACTTGTCTGACTTCTCGACCTAGGAATTGGATATGAGTTAGATTTTGTAATGGTCTTGACCTTCCGATAATCCACACAGAATCGTTGGGTCCCATCGGGTTTGGGAACTAAAACGATTGGTGACCTCCACTTGCTCTGACTTGATTCAATGATGTCCTCATCAAGCATGGCCTCCACCTCCATCTGGACATGTCTGACTTTGAAAGGATCAAGCTGATAGGGGTGTTGTTTTATCAGAGCAGTATTCCCTAATTCTACTTCATGTACATAGCATTAGTCCTCCCCATATGATTCTTACATATGTCCTGACACTGCAGTAACAAGTCTTTCAACTGTGTTCTATGCTCCTGAGGCAGATAGCTTACTGACCTATCCCACTCCTCAAGGACTTCTTCATTTTTTAATCTATTTTGAGGCACATCAAAATCATCTGGATTTGATTCCTCACTCTGCAGGGCAGTAATTAACACTTGTTTCTCTAGTTCATTCTCTCTAGTATAATACGATTTCAACATGTTCACTGACATACACAATACTTTTTTTTCTATTTGGTATCTTTACTCGATAGTTCACCTGATTCAACTTTTTCTCAATTTGATAGGGATCCCCTTTCACCGGTTACAGTACTAACATGTCATCCCCTCAGGAAAGCGTCTGAGTCTCAGAGTCTCTTATCTGCCACCTGCTTCATTCTATACTGTGCCCTCTTTAGGTGCTGTTTAGCTAACTCACCTATTCGATTTAATCTCTCCCTCACATAATTTAAGTGTGAGATCTCCAACTTTGGTCCTGACAATTTTCCTTTAATTAATTTCAAAGGATCTCTCACTTCATGACCAAATATTAACTCAAAGAGAGTGAACAAAGGGTAGATTTGTTTGGGGCATCTCCATTGGCAAACAATACGAATGGGATACCTTTATCCCAGTCATTCTGGTAACCCTGACAGTATGCTCTCAACATGGTCTTCAACGTCTGATGCCACCTTTCTAAAGCTCAGGATGATACGCACTGGATTTGACGTGCTGTATACCTAAGCTATCCATAACCTCCTTAAACAGCCTAGCAGTAGAATTTGACCCTTGGTCTGACTGAATTTCTTTGGATAGCCCATACTGTGTGAAGAGAGCTACTAACTCCTCTACCACCCTTTTTTGCCTTGATACTCTGTAATGGAATTGCCTCCGGAAATCTGGTCGACACATCTATTATAGTTAAGAACTACTGGTTCCCACTTTCAGTTCTCGGGAAGGGACCTACACAATCAATTATAACCCACGTGAAAAGTTCTTCAAATGCAGGAATTGGCAACAAAGGGGCTGGTTTTATTACAGCCTGTGGTTTACCTACCATTTGGCGTGTATGACACATAGGCAAAAGTTAACCACATCCTTGTCCATTCCAGCCAATAAAAATGTTTGTGTACCATAGCCTGAGTCTTTTGTACCCCTAGGTGACCTCCTACAGGTAGTTCATGTGCTACTTGTAACACCTCCTGTCTGTATGCTCCTGGCAACACAATCTGGTGAACTTCGGCCCATTTCTCCTCTGCACTAACCTGCCGTGGTCTCCATTTCCACCTCAGGATTCTATCTTTCAGATAATAACCCTCCAGAATATTCTCTGCCTCCTTTTCAGAGTACGCATCCATATCTTTTATCATCTTGTCTTTCGTTTGCAAGTCCCTTAGCCTTTCAGGAGTAAACACTTCAGTCTGACCCTCTGCCTGTTCAGATTTTCCTGCACCATTACGACAAACAGGGTATCCGCTAACTGAACCTCAACGCCTTCATCGTTCTCTTTACGTTTTGCTTCATGCTGTGACTTATGATACTGGGATCTGGTTACCACACAGTCTGGGAAAATACCAGGGTATTTCTGTTTTAATTCCTCAGTTTCTTGGTCTTCCTTGAGCTTCTCCACAACAAGAGGTGTCACTCCCACCTTGGATCCTGCCAAATCATTCCCAAGGACAAACTGAATTCCTGGAACAGAAAGTCTGTCAATCACTCCCACTGTAATTTCCCCAGTCTTGAGTTGGCATTCCAACCTGATTTTATTTGGGAAATGTTAAATTTCTGTCCATCTATCCCACAAACTACCACACTCTCAGGTAACAGATCAGAAAGAGTGCATATTTGCTCATCTCTGACTATCAGAAACTGGTTAGATCCTGTATCTCTCAAAATTACAACTTCTTTGGCATACTTTCCTTTATTGGTCAGAGTATTGAGTACAGGAGTTGGGAGGTCATGTTGGAATATTGCATGCAATTCTGGTCTCCTTCCTATCGGAAAGATGTTGTGAAACTTGAAAGGATTCAGAAAAGATTTACAAGGATGTTGCCAGTGTTGGAGGATTTGAGCTATGGGGAGAGGCTGAACAGGGTGGGGCTGTTTTCCCTGGAGTGTTGGAGGCCGAGGGGTGACCTTATAGAGGTTTACAAAATTATGAGGGGCATGGATAGGGTAAATAGGCAAAGTCTCTTCCCTGGGGTGGGGGAGTCCAGAACTAGAGGGCATAGGTTTAGAGTGAGAGGGGAAAGATATAAAAGAGACCTAAGGGGCAACGTTTTCACGCAGAGGGTGGTACGTGTATGGAATGAGCTGCCAGAGGATGTGGTGGAGGCTGGTACAATTGCAACATTTAAAATGCATTTGGATGGGTATATGAATAGGAAGGGTTTGGAGGGATATGGGCCAGGTGCTGGCAGGTGGGATTAGATTTGGGTTGGGATATCTGGTCGGCATGGACAGGTTGGACCGAAGGGTCTGTTTCCATGCTGTACATCTTTATGACTCAATGACTCTGTGGCATGGGGTAAACCCTCCTGCTTAATTTAAACCTGTAACACAGAAAAGAGTTATCCCGTGCAGTAATCAGTGAAAATCCAAGTGGTCAGGAACTATTTAAAGTAAAAACTAACAAAAACTTTATTTCTTAAAGTATAACTGAGAATAAAATAAAAAATCACACAACACCAGGTTATAGTCCAACAGGTTTAATTGGAAGCACACTAGCTTTCGGAGCGACGCTCCTTCATCAGGTGGTTGTCCAGAACCCCCTGATGAAGGAGCGTCGCTCCAAAAGCTAGTGTG
This sequence comes from Chiloscyllium plagiosum, assembly GCF_037043375.1. NCBI lineage: Eukaryota > Metazoa > Chordata > Chondrichthyes > Orectolobiformes > Hemiscylliidae > Chiloscyllium > Chiloscyllium plagiosum. The sequence continues at coordinate 2,139,192 of NW_028270140.1, forward strand.
CTTCCAATTAAAGCTGTTGGACTATAACCTGGTGTTGTCTGGTTTTTAACTTTGTACACCCCAATCCAACACCGGCATCTCCAAATCATAACTGAGAATAATTAGCTAACAACTATTTACAACTCCTTCCTCCAAACTACTAGTCCAATAAAACCCCCAATTAAGATTAGCTGAAAAATTCAAATCTCAAAACCAGCCAGCAGTTCAATCTTGGTTTTATATCTTCCTCTGTAGACTTGCTCTCCGGGTCGGTGCTGATGTTTTTCTCTGTGCAAACTCCTTCTCTAGAAAGGTACTTCTCAGAGAGTTTTGACTAGCAGTCTACGTCTGTTGGTCTTTTGGCAGTTCTCGTCCAACTGTTCCTTTTCCCTGTCTTATATCCACAAAGCATCAGATTGTGTCATTGGCTTTTAATATTGTCAATATACTCAATTCAAACTGGATTGGAGTTTTTTTTTGAGGGGGTATAATTTAAACTGATTGGCCTAATTCAAATTTGTTTTTGTCTCCAGGCAACCAGCTACCCTAGCTTCTGGACCACATGTTACATTGTATCTTATTGAGAACACTTGGTGTTGTATCAGGTAGTTCTGCTAGCTTTTAACTCTCTTAAAGACAGAGTACACTCACATCTTCATTACACGTGTCACAATGCAGGAAGCAGATAGAGAGATTGGTGACATGGTACAATGAGAAAAACCTCTCTCTTAATGTCGGCAAAACTAAAGAACTGATCATTGACATCAGAAAGAAAGGAGGAGAACACACCCTCATCTACATCAACGGAGCGGAGGTGGAGAGGGTAGAAATTCAAGTTCCTAGAGGTGACTATAACTGACAACCTGTCCCTGACTTCCCATGTAGCTGTGACAGTCAAGAAGGCACAACAACACCTCTTCTTCCTCAGGCAGCTCAGAAAGTTTGGCATGTGCACAACCTTCCACCGATGTGCCATTGAAAGCTTACTGCCTGGGTGCATAACAGCCTGGTATGGCTGTAAGAAACTACAGAAGGTGGTGTGCACAGCCCAGACCATCACAGAAGCCAACCTCCCATCCACGGACTCCATTTACACAGCTCACTGCCACAGAAAGGCTGCCAACATCATCAAAGACCCCTCCCACCCCAGTGATTATCTCCTACAACCTCTTCCATCAGGCAGGAGGTACAAAAGCTTGAACACACGCACCAATAGGTGTAGTAACAGCTTCTTCCCGACTGTTATTAGACTGCTGAATGGACCTCTTGATCTTCAAATAATGTTGATCTTGTTAATGTTGATTTTGCCTCACATATGTCCTGTGTAATGTAACCTGTAAGCCTCTGTCTAAGTTTTTTTTTCACCCTATGCTTTGTATGTCCTTGCTTACAATGATCTGCCTGTACTAATCACAAACAAAGCTTTTCACTGTACTTAGGTACATGTGACAATAAATAAATCAAATCAAATCAGAAACATGAGTTTTTAATACATCTGTCCAAAGTAGGTATCCATCTTTTAAAAAGAATTGAGAATGGCAAATGCTCTTGCCAGGACTGTAGCACACAAGCCAACTTTCCAGCCCCTGGACTCCATTGATATTTCTCACTGCCTGGGGAAGGCAGCCAACATCATCAAAGATTCCTCCCCTGCCCGATTATAATCTCTTCCAACCTCTTCCAATGGACAGAAGATACAAAAGCTTAGACACATAAACCAATAGATTCAAGAACAGCTTCTTCCCTGCCTTTATGGACTTGTGAATGGACCTCTCAATTTCAAATTTAATGTTGATGCTCTCTTGTTCGCCTTCTCTGTAGTTGTAACATTGTATTCTCACTGTCCAAATGCACTTTGTATCATATGGTCTGCCTATACTGAATGCAAAACAAAACTTTTCACCACCTTGGTATATGTGACAATAATAAATCAAATCAAATCAAATCAGGAAAGTGACAGGATTAGGTGTAGCTCTGGTTTTACAAATTTCCTGATTTGAACCTTCTTTGAAGTCAATGCAGAGCAAATTTAGGCAAATGTAAAACAGGCATGGAATTCCCACCCAAAACCTTAATTGTCCCAAATGTACCATTTTGAATAAATTTCAGTGTCTGAGAAACTCATTTCAATCTTAACAAGTAAACTGTAAATATTTTGAAACCACAGAAGCATTTAGATATTTCACAGGGTTACATCGCAGTATAAAACAATTACAACAGAAAGTGCTGGAGTTATACAAACAGTATTTGTCAACTGAAGTGGCAGCTTGTATCGAATGTATATCCAATATCATAAATGCAGTGCATCACAATAATTAAATTGTTCAAACCATTAGGAAAAGTAAATGCAACATTTGGCACTGTTAGGAATTGGATTCCACGCCAAATAGGTCACCATTGGAAACAGACACTCTACATAGAATGATTTTGGATACCTGCCACTATACTCTTCTATGGATGGTCAAAGTAAGGTTCTAAGCTAACACCAAAGAATACTAATTCTTTCTTGGTGGATTTGTAACTATGGAGCACAGCTGCTTCCCCAACATCTGGTATGATACAATCAGTAGAAATTCTGTTCTACGTTATATAAATTAATATTTTTCAAGGAACGTTTCAAGTTTCAAGATAAAACAGTTCAAACTGTGCAGAAGGTTATTGACCAGTCAAACTGAAATGATACTGATTACATGTTTATGGTTTCAGAATTAATTGAACATAATTATTCCTTATAATAAGTTGTTTCTAATCCATATTAATTGGGTAACAGTCACAATTCTCCATTATCTCGGCTACTACACGCACCACCCACCAAGGCTCATTCTCTCACTGGTGCATCCAACACCTTTCCTTACTCACTCTCTTCTACCTTCACCCCACTAATCCTGCATGCACTCTGTGCTGCCTATTCACTGTCTCAGGACACCTCCCCACCTGTACCAAAAATAATAGCACAGCCACCGACTTTCATCTCCTGTCATACCTACCCCCATCTCATTCTGGGAGGAAAACAGGACACAACAGGGTCAAAGAGTCAAAATGGACAGTGGCTGTCCAAACTCCAGCCTCTATTGAGAAACATATTGGTCCTAACTTTGACTGTCCCAAGCAAGGCCTATATTATACTAGAGTCTGCACTTGACCAACTCTACAATGCCTCATATCTCAATAGAGGCATGCTTACAAGAATTGGATGATTCCTGCCTTGTGATTGTGCTAAACAGCACTGGACAAAGGGACACAAAGGTTGCAGGGTTCAACCAATATCATTCGCACTAGGTTTCCTCAGGCTTGTGAGTGTCTGGCTGCCTCTGTGCTGACAGCTGCTTCAGAGAGTCAGGTCCAACACACAAACATGCTGCACATGTGCACACACAGACACGTGCACACACACCGCACATGGACACGCACACACACACCGCACATGAACACACACAGACACGTGCACACACAGACACGTGCACACACACTGCACATGTGCACACACAGACACGTGCACACATACCGCACATGTGCACACACAGACACGTGCACACACACCGCACATGGACACACACAGACACGTGCACACACGCTGCACATGTGCACACTCAGCGCACATGGACACACACACAAGTACATGCAGACACGTACAAACACACCCTGTGCAGTTCGTTCTTCTATAATGCTGCAATGTGATTGGTGATTCGGGGAAGGATTTTTTAAAATTGTGAACTCCCATTGGCTATTACACGATTCCATCCCCGGTTACCTTAAGTCCTAGATGTTTACTTCACGTCAAGCAAAAGTGGTTGGAAAACAGAACAAGTTATTTTCTGATCTTTTTCTTGACATTTTTGAGGATGTTTTTAGAAATTATTGCAGGAGAAAAGATTTGGATTTCAAGATTCTCCTCATTCTGGATAATGCACCAAGCCATCCTCCCATCATTGGTGAGCTTTCTGAAAACATCAAAATGCTATTTCTACCTCTGAACACAAACTCATGGACCAGGCTGCAATACCAGTTTTTAAAGCTTATTATTTAAGGCACGCCTTCAGGAAGGTGATTGCAGCTACTCAGGGGGATAATGAGGATCGTGTTCTTCACAGACGCTATCAGATCCGCCAGGTTTTTCCAACAATTTCTGATTTTGTAATCAATCCCAGGCACTGTTTTTTATCTTAAACAAAGTACTTAGCTATTTATTCGCAACATAGATACTACAATAGAGAACACTTAAATGTCAAAGTAAACTAATTGGTTTATGTTTTAAATCTAAAAACCTTTGTTTTCAGCTCCATTCACACAAAAGACAGACAGACAAACAAACACAATTAAGAGGTAAGTCAAAATAAATAACAAAACTGGCCACAAGTGCTTTCACCATGTGTTGCTCCATAGGCATAGATGGTGGTTTCTTTGTTGATTTTTTGAAGATGTCAGTCAGGATAGCTGTTACAATTCACTCAGATAAAGGCAGTCATATGAATCACTTAGTTTTGTATTTTCTGAGCTTCCCAGAGCTGCTCATGGGAGGTTAGGCAGTGAGCCTTCAAATCCTCATGCTGTAATATCAAAAGCCAGCTTCCTTCTCACAGAAAACTCAATCCAAAACCCAATTCAAACTCTGATCACACCCCAACAGACTGACCATCTCCTTCACGAGGTCCCAGTTAACATTCAAATCTACCATCTGCTTCAGCATAAGGTCTCTTCCAGATTTGCTGGAACCAATTGCCTGCACTGGCCTCATTATTAGCCAGGTTCTGCTCTCTGTTTAAACATAATGCTGTTCCCCAGTGACAAAGCATCTGCAGAACCATTAGCTCAATAACCAACCTACAATTAAACTTCCAGGCCTGGCTTTATGAATAAACAAAACCTTGTTTGTTCTGTTTTCATTTAACAAAAGCTGTTACCCACAGTCCAAAAATCATCTTTAGCTCACAGTTCCCAGTTCACAGCTTGAAACCAATATTGATAAAAGAATAAAATTAGAAGCTGAAAGATCAGTGAGGGCTCTTACACAGAATTCTAGCCAACTCAATCTATTCTGGCTAAGTCAGGCTTGTCATTCTTCAGTCCCAAACACATTAACTCTTACATTACATTAATACTCTAACTATTACATTAACTCTTTCTGATTTTTTAAATGTTTAATTTTACTTCTCTCTTTAACTCCTCCCCTCTTCAGTTAACCTTGGTTAATTATTACAATTCACTCAGGGTTAAATCTTCACTCTCAAGACAGACTTCAGCAATTGGTAGCATCATTCTTCTTTCTAATGAAAGTGGAATTCACAATGAACTCCGATCTGCCTTCTTCAGCAAATCTGAGCAACTCCATCCGTCTGTGGATTGGAAATTCTGCAAAGCACCCTCAATTTTGTTACAGTATCGGTCAAGACCAAGCACCAGTAATGGTCTTCATTAAAAACAATCTGAAATCCCAGTTAGTTACAACTCATAAAATGCAGTTTAAATGACAGATATGGCTAAAATAACAACCTTACAAATATCCTCAGCAGACCCCTCAGAATATAGATCTGCAACTCCACTCACAAAGTCTTCCAAAACTCTATGTTCCCAGTGCGATATCCAACCAACAGCAGCATACATTCAATCTGATTTCCACTGGTTGGCTTCACCAAAAATAACATGAGTCTACAGAAACTCCTTAACACCACCTGGACATCATAGATCCACTAATGTTATCTTCAACTAACAGGAATAGCTGCAGCAAGAATATCCTCGCTTCTTCTCAGCTTTGAGATCTAGTCTCTGTTTTCTTCAATCTGTCACGGTCCTCCCCATGCTTTCATGGCTCTCCATGTCATTTTATATGATTTCAGCCAGGTTCTGTCACACCAGAGGTTTTGGTTTCCAATCTCAGTTTCAGTTTGAGATTCCTTTGAGACTGTGAAACTCACTTTCATTTGTAATTTTCCCTTTTGAATGACCATTTCCAGTTTCCACTTTCATTTAGGATCGAACCTGAAATATGCAAGCTCTGAAATTACAAATCCCATCGCAAGGGTCAGAGAGATGCTAAAGCCAAAGCCATTTTCTCCCAGGGGCCACGATTAAGCAGCCAGTGGGATTCTGAAGATGTGGTTCCAGTGACTGGACAAGCTGTCTGGTACCCTGCAGTTCACATCTACAAAGGTCTTATGGATGGTTGTGGTTGCTGTGCCCTCCATACCAGGACCTCCAAAGAAGTGGAGATCTTGAAGATAATGAAGCCCATTTTTAAGACCATGAGATTGAGGAACAGAAATAGGCTATTCAGCCCATTGAGTCCGCTCCACTATTCAATGAGTTCATGCCTGATTCTGATAATCCTCAACTTCACTTTCCTGCCTTTTCCCCATAACCCTTGACTCCCTTCCTGACTAAAGATCTGCCGATCTAAACCTTGATGATACTCAATGATCCGATGTCAATAGTCCTCTAATGTCTAGGATTTCACAGATTCACCATCCACAGAGAGAAGAAACCCCTTCTCTTGACCAGACACAGATTAAATAGAAAGAAAGGAAGTTACAGAATGGAAAGTCCCCAGTTATACTGGGAGGAGCCCCGGGTGACATCAGACATGTGGATGACATCAATGTTAAGGATCGTCTATTCCAGGATCATCTCAGCTGAGCCCTTCTAACTCAGTGAAGAGCCATGCTCTGGAACTCACTATGTATTGTTTGTGAGAATACTTCTAGAGAAGGTACATAGAATCATAGAATCCCTACCATACAGACAGAGGCAATTCAGCCCATTGAGTGCACTGATCCATCAAAGAGCACCCCAGTCCCGTCACCCTGCATTAACTATTAATAACCCACCTAGCTAGCACAACCCATGGCCAATCGACCTAACCTGCACATCTTTGAATGGATTTATTTTTACCACCAATGAGTGGTGCACAGCTGTCCTGTGATCTCACTCTCCCCTTTCAAACTTCATTGCTTACATTCAGCATATCTTCCGTCACCCTTACAGAATAGAAGCCCACTTATCTGGAGCCACCTGTTCCAAAAATAGCAAAGTGCACATTACCAGCTGAGACAAGTCCCAGTGAACCACTCAGTGTTCTGTCCACATGGCATGTAAAGAAAGAAGTTGGTTCATTTGTTGTCCAAAATTCTGCTGAGGTTACATGTTTTGGTTGGATCAATATAAAAGATATCCTGCAACCACAGTCAAAGAAGGGATGAGAGCCTGATGACTTTTTAAGTAGTAGACATTAGGGGGAGGTGGGCTCAGTTACCATGGAAATATAAGGATTGAAGGGATGTGAAAGGTTAGTCTCACTAAAATCAATTATCAGCAGGAAATAGGTGACTTCATTTCTTTCACAGAGAAACTTTTTTTAAAACAACAAATATTAGGAGTGAGGATATAAATTGTCAATCAGAACTAAAAATTTGGAGTGTTTCCAAATTTGGAGATGATATGGCCATGCCCAAAAGTAACAGAATGGTATCGTTGTAAACAGAAATGATAACTCACTGCTGTTCCTGTCGGTACTCAAGAAACATGCTCAAGCATGGTCAACTCCGCCGAAGGACCGACAACAGGATTGGAAGGCCAACCGATGGGTGATTGTAATTCCTGAGTTCAGAAAATACGTAAGAAATAAGGAATATAGCGTCAGTAGGACGGGCCCTGGGTAATGTTTACATTGTGTTTATAGCTGTTGTTTGTGATTGCTGAGTGTGGTGAATTATCAGAGAAAAGAATTGTCTTGCCTGGTATTCCAATCATGTCATTTGCTGTAAATCCAGTGTCAAAATCACAAGTATGAGAGGGAGCCTTTGAGTGAGGAAGAGGATGTCCTATAGATGCTCACTGCTCTCAGCCAATTCTTCCTGGACCTGCCTTGTGACCTTACGATGAGGTGGGTCACCCTGTTCACTTGTGTCTTCTTGTGGCTCAGCCTCACAGTTGGGAACTTGCAGAGCTGGCTGGGAGGGACTGTTCTATCACATGCTCTGCTCTATAGATGGTCACTCGGTCAAAGAGCCCAAGGAGACAGATGAAGATGACATTGCTGATGAGGAGAAGCCTCTGTATCGTCATTGGAACAGCCCTCAGCTGTTGACTGGCACCTTTAACTGGTTGGAGACACAACCATTCCAGTGAGATGGGATGTCACCAGCATCATGGACTGGTCTCTGCTACAAAGTGTGACATGGTGACTCTCCTACAATGAGAGGTCTCTCCTTTGCATTGTGTTCACTTTTCTATTACAATGACAAACGAGAGAGTTTGCTGGCCTCTTTGACCAATACCAACGGCTCACATAAATACAAAGCCGTATGTATTAATGCTGACAAGTTACCAAAGGAGCCTTGGCTCTAAACCATACAAAGGAGAATATTTCTGCCGTGTTCAGTAGCATCATATCTCCTCAGGCCCCTTGGTTTGTGTGTTTGGGGAAGATTACACTGTAGCCGGTGTCTTGTGTTGGAGTCACCAAATCAGGATGAAGCAGGTTCACACAGTACAGATTGTAAATCTGCTGGTGACTGTTCAGCCACCTCTAGCCACAGCTCCTTTATTTGTCTAAGCAAGAAATTGATTTTGCCCTCCCCTTATTATTATTCATCATTAACTTTGATAGATAGTAAAATTAAGTGGAATGTAAACTAGCTTAGCATCTGATCATGTCAGATTCCTGATAAGGTAGGTGAGGTTAATATTTACCCCAGGAATCTCAAATGAAAACTGTAAGATATAGGAACTGAATTGGGCCATTCGGTCCATCTCCTGCCTTCTCCCTGTAACTTTTGATTCCTTTATTAATCAAGAATCTGCAGTTACTGAAGGAAATCTTTCAACTGGTGTCATAAATGTAAATCTATAGCCATGTTCTTTGTTTGGAGAGCATATACAAACTGGAAGCAAGTCGTGGGTAGGATATTGTCACCAGTAAATATTCAGCATTAATTAACCAGTGTCTTTGGGCCATGTGTAGAATCAGTTTGCATTGGGTTAACAACAAGAATCTTTAGTTGATATCCTGAATGTTTTCTGAAACTTCTGAACTTGAGAAGTATATTCTGAAATTATGAGTTTGTTTGTATATGAGCTCTACATATGAAATACCGCCTATGTTTTGCAATACCCATGCCAAAAAAATTAAAAGCTGGCAAATGAAAACAATAATGCAAACAGGATCAAAATCGGCAGTCAAAACATTGCTACATTATCTATCACCAACAGAATTGCGAGCAATTAGCTTTCTTTACAAACACTTGCAGAAATGTGCAAAGATAATGTTGGTATTTATTATTTCAGGTCAGATCACTTCTGATAAGATCAATCTCACCAAAAGAACCAGATTTCACAGGCAAAGCTATTTTCATTCACTGCAATACGTGTCTAGAAACTACAATTGGGAGATATTTGTACAAAAATGCTGGACATAAATAGCACACATTTGTTTGCTGTTTTGGCAAAAACATTGATGCATTATTTTCAAACATGGGTTAATGCTTCCACTAAAATATGAACATACAAAAAGGTTTGTTTCTAATAATTCAACATCAGTTGAAAAACATCAGAAATGAAATTTTGTTGCACATTTTCAATAAAATACAGTTTATTCACATCTAGATAAAATTTATTTCATTATTATTTAAACAGTTTTCAATATTAGTGACATTTTTAAACATGTGTTTTGTCTGTAGGGGATGTTATGTTTATGACAATGGACTAATAATCAATCACGCATCAAGGACTATCTCCATGAGCTAGTTAATTTAAAACAATGAAATTTTGTTGCACATTTTCAATAAAATACAGTTTATTCACATCTAGATAAAATTTATTTCATTATTATTTAAACAGTTTTCAATATTAATAGAAAACACAGGAGTTTAACCACCTATGTCCTTTTCACAAAGTTTCCACTTCAACATTTTTGAATTGTAATTTTCAGCCTGAACAGCAACGTTATTAAATCATAATATTTATTTTGTTAATTTTGTTAATTCCTTCTCTGAGTGCATTGTGGGTCCACCTACAGCACATGGACTGCAGCGGTTCAAGAAGGCAGCTCACCCCCACCTTCCCAAGGGCAACTAGGGATGGGCAGTAAATGCAGGCCAGCCAGCTACTTCCATGTTCCATGAGAGAATGTAAACATCACTGTTTAGATCTTTATTATTGTTAACATATAAATATGAAACACTTCAATTATTCAGCTCACCAGTGACATTTTTAAACATGTGTTTTGTCTGTAGGGGATGTTATGTTTATGACAATGGACTAATAATCAATCACGCATCAAGGACTATCTCCATGAGCTAGTTAATTTAAAACAATGAAACACAACACAAGAAACAGACATTACAGCAATCAATTAAAGGAGCAAATTACTGCAAATTCTGGAATCTGTACTGAAAACAACCAACGCTGGAAATCACAGCCATGCAGGCAGCCTCCATGGAGAGAGAGCAAGCTAATATTCAGTCTAGATGACTCTTGATAAATTGGTAAGGACCAGTCTGCCGAACATGAGGTCCATTAGTGATGGGATGATCACATTCAGGGGTGTTGCACTCAAATCTGACATTGCAATCTGTATATCTTGCTGGATGTGTCCACATTTGAGCATTAGATCTTTGCCTGCATATTATCAATGCATTCAGCTGGATCCTCGGACCTGGGATAATGTGGAGAAGATGAAGTGTGATTGTTCCAGAAGCAGGAGTCATAGTTTAAAGATACAGGGCCATTTGGGACTGAGAGGTGGAGAAATGTCTTCACCCAGAGGGTGGTGAAGCTGTGAAATTCTCTGCCATAGGAAACAGCTGAGACCAAATCATTGGAAGTTTTCAAGAAAGAGTCAGACTTCGTTCTTACGGCTAAAGAGGACCAAAGATAATGAGAAAAAGCAGGAGTCGGGGGCTGAAAGGACTGTGTTTGCTCCTGTTTCCTATTTTTAGCCTGTCTTTCATACCTGGCCGAGTGGTTTACCAGTACATTGTTGAGAATTGTTAATAATGATCTCTTTAGGAGTGTCAGATGAACTAAAAATGGAATTTAGAGTGTGAGAATCAGTTGTGCTTAATATATTCTTCACGTGATAGATGATGGAATATTTGGCAATGTAATCAATGATAATAACATGTCATTTCCATGGACATGAACAATGTGACGTTGGGCCAAGGATGGGCAGGGGATTCATATGGTTTCAATTATTCTCGTTGCTGACTTGGCGTATGCTCTTGACAGTAATATGCCTTGGAGTTCTTGACATCCATGCACTATAAAACAATTATAATGTCGATGACATTATTGTGGTAGGAAGAACAAAGCAGGAACATGATCACAATCTGCACGTCTTGATCCAAGCATTACATAGCCATTTACTGTCTGTCTTTTGAGTGTTCTTGTCTGATCTACGCATACAAGTGAGTAACATAATTATGGAAAAATATTTGGTCACAAAACATCAAATAAAATTACCTGCTTTCTTTTAAAATTTGCTCCTTGGAAAACATTTACTGCATCCTGAAAAGTCTAGGTGTATTTGAAGTGACTATTGAGTTATCTAACTTATAACTAATTTCATAGTCTTAACCTTGGATATCCATCAGGACATGCTGCTATCCTGACCATAAGACCATAAGACACAGGAGCAGATGTAGACCATTCAGCCCATCAATCTCAGTGATACATTGGACCATTCAGTGATTTGTGGTCAGTCTTTAATACAAGTCATAGAGTCATAGAGTCATAGAGATGTACAGCATGGAAACAGAGCCTTCGGTCCAACTTGTCCATGCTGACTAGATATCCCAACCCAATCTAGTCCCACCTGCCAGCACCCGGCCCATATCCCTCCAAACCCTTCCTATTCATATACCCATCCAAATGCCTTTTAAATGTTGCAATTGTACCAGCCTCCACCACTTCCTCTGTCAGCTCATTCCATACACATACCACCCTCTGTGTGAAAAGTTGCCCTTTAGGTCTCTTTTATATCTTTTCCCTCTCATCCTGAACCTATGCCCTCTATTTCTGGACTCACCGACCCCAGGGAAAAGACTTTGTCTATTTATCCTACCCATGCCCCTCATAATTTTGTAAACCTCTATAAGGTTGCCCCTCAGCTTCCGACACTCCAGGTAAAACATCCCTAGCCTGTTCAGCCTCTCCCTGTAGCTCAGATCCTCCAACCCTGGCACATTCCTTGTAAATCGTTTCTGAAGCCTTTCAAGTTTCACAACATCTTTCCAATAGGAAGGAGACCAGAATTGCACGCAATATTGCATCGGTGGCCTAACCAATGTCCTGTACAGCCGCAACATGACCTCCCAATTTCTGTATTCAATACTCTGACCAATAAAGGAAAGCATACCAAACATCTTCTTCACTATCATATGTACCTGCGACTCCACTTTCAAGGAGCTATGAACCTGCACTCCAAGGTCTCTTTGTTCAGCAACACTCCCGATGACCTTACCATTAAGTGTATAAGTCCTGCTAAGATTTGCTTTCCCATTTGTGGGCGGCACGGTGGTACAGTGGTTAGCACTGCTGCCTCACAGCGCCAGAGACCCGGGTTCAATTCCCACCTCAGGCGACTGACTGTGTGGAGTTTGCACGTTCTCCCCGTGTCTGCGTGGGTTTCCTCCGGGTGCTCCGGTTTCCTCCCACAATCCAAAGATGTGCAGGGTCAGGTGAATTGGCCATACTAAATTACCTGTAGTGTTAGGTAAGGGGTAAATGTAGGGGTATGGGTGGGTTTCGCTTCGGCGGGGCGGTGTGGACTTGTTGGGCCGAAGGGCCTGTTTCCACACTGTAATCTAATCTAATCTAAAAAATGCAGCAACTCACATTTATGTAAATTAAAATCCTTCTGCCACATCTCAACCCATTGGCCCATCTGGTCAAGAAGCCATTGTAATCTGAGGTAACCTTCTTTGCTGTCCATGACAACTCCAATTTTGGTGTCTTCAGCAAACATGCTAACTGTACCTCTCATGCTCAGTCTTTTGCTGAATGGAATGGAATGGAATGAAAATAATGCCTTTCATAATGCAAACTAATGTTTTTCATGAAATGATTCAATAGTTAGACTATTACAGATAGGACTTTAGAAACAAATATGACTAAAAAAGTGGATCTGCATCATGTTAATATGACATAGAATTCCTACAACTGCATTTTGGAAGGTTGAACTTGAATGCTGAATATAGGATTGCAGACAGGATTCTTGGCAGTGTGGAGGAACAGAGGGATCTTGGTATTCAAGTGCATAGATCCCTCAAAGTTGCCACTCAAGTGGATAGGGTTGTTAAGAAAGCATATGGTGTTTTGGCTTTCATTAACAGGGGGATTGAGTTTAAGAGCCATGAGGTTTTGCTGCAGCTCTACAAGTCCCTGGTGAGACCACACTTGGAATATTGTGTCCAGTTATGGTCACCCTACTATAGGAAAGATACAGAGGCTTTGGAGAAGGTGCAAAGAAGGTTTACCAGGATGCTGCCTGGACTGGAGGACTTGCCTTATGAAGAGAGATTGACTAAGCTCGGACTTTTCTCACTGGAGAGAAGGAGGAAGAGAGGTGCCCTGATCGAGGTATACAAGGTAATGAGAGGCATGGATAGAGTCAATAGCCAGAGACTTTTCCCCAGGGCAGGATTGACTGGCACGAGGGATCATAGTTTTAAGATATTAGGGGAAAGGTACAGAGGGGATGTCACAAGTAGGTTCTTTATGAAGAGAATGAGCTGCCAGAGGAAGTGGTGGAGGCTGGTACAGCTGCAATATTTAAAAGGCATTTGGATGGGTATATGAATAGGAAGGGTTTGGAGGGATATGGGCCAGGTGCTGGCAGGTGGGACTAGATTGGGTCAGCATGGACGGTTTGGACCAAAGGGTCTGTTTCCGTGCTGTAAATCTCTATGCTTCAGAGAGTTGTGAATACATGGAATGCATTGCCAGCGGTGGTGGTGAAAGCAGAGTCATTAGGGACAATTAAGTGACTGCTGGGCATGCACATGGATAGCAGTGAGTTGAGGGGTGTGTAGGTTAGGTTATTTTATTTTAGCTTAGGAATAATCCTAGGCACAACATCATGGGCTGAAGGGCCTGTTCTGTACTGTACTTTTCTATGTTCTATGTTCTAACGGTGGAAGTAGGCCATTTGGCCCATCGAGTCCAAACAGACCTGAAGAAGAGCATCCTACCCAAACCTACCCCATCCCTGTAACCTACAGTTTATCCACTCAGCCTGTACATCCCTGGACAATATGGGCAATTTAACATGGTCAATCTGCCTAACCTACACATCTTTGGACTGTGGGACGAAACCGGAGCACCCAGAGGAAACCCACGCAGACACAGGGAGAATGTGCAAACTCCACACAGACAGTTGCCTGAGGGTGGAATCGAACCCAGGGCCCTGGCATCATGAGACAGCAATGCTAATCACTGAGCCACAAATCCTTCATTGTGTACCACTTGTAACAAGGTCAGGTTATATTTATGTTCATGTCTTACTCATCCTACCACAGCAATATTATCAATGTTACAAATGGATCATAGTTCAATAGGTGGAATGTGGTCCATGTGAGCTTGAAATAAATCTCTGTAAACACAGAGCCCAAAGGAGAGTAACTGAAAATAATATCATTCAAATTTGGTGTGGAATATAATGGACTTTTCTCTTCAAACTGTACTGCCCAGACTTGGCATCATGTTTTGGATTTGTGCTGCAAGTCTTGGATTTAGATCTTCGATAGTGAGTATTTTGTTCAGGCGCATTTTGTAAGGCTGCATTTGGATGTCATGAATCAAGACTTACTCTCAAAGCCTCATCCTTCTTTATGGCACATGTTATTAAGTTACTGTTTTAATGATTCTTTCTTGTTTCATTGTGTCTACCTGAATGCTCAGTTTGTCTTTCAAGTGGACACTGTATTTGTGCAATGAGTCAGTGAACAGGCTTGTGTTCTCCTTCAAGAACAAAGCCATGGCTATCTTGAAATTGCCAGTTTTATGAAAATATTCTGGATATTTTGATGCTAAATTATTGATTGAAGTGAAAAACGAAGGTTCTATGTTTGATTGTTGCCTGATATTTGACTAACTCCATGAATTGGGACTAATGTGAGGTCATGGCATGCAGTTATCCTGTAATTGCTAGGCAAAAATAGGTGCTGCAGATGCTGGAGATTATAGTCAAGATTTGATTAGTGCTGGAAAAGCACAACAGTCAATTGTCAACTGCAATTGCTAATCCTATGGTGTCTATGATGAGAAACATCAGTTACAGCCAAGTGAATTAATTATGCTTGCATTCTGGTACTATTGATCCTGAGCGTGGAACTGGTGAAACATTGTATTCTGGAAAGTTTTACAGACATAGCTTCCCATGTCTGTTTGAACATATCTTTTCCTTTGAATTTACATATGTAGCATGTTAACCCTTACTCCTGTGTATATCTTGGCCAAAGCCAAATAGTCAGTAGTGTACCGATGGTAATGCGGTCAGCCAGGTGGACCTCATAGAATATGAGTTCCCTGATTAGGACTGTTAACCTGGTCCAATCAGGGAGCTCTGGCTGACAGATATAAACAGGAGAGTCAGAGGTTCTGTTCACTCTGAGAGCTGGCTCTGAGGGAGCTGGATCAATGTCAAGGACTTTCCACATGTAAATAAAGACTGACTTGGTGATGGGATACTGGTTTCTGTGGAGTTATCTTAATCAGTGTTCTGAGGACACTTAGTTTGATTTTTTACCAAGACTGAGGATGGGCTGATGACATTGATGTTTTCCATGAGATTGACAGTGAGAAACAATGTGTTCACCTCTCTTTGTCCCGTTGGTTACATAGTCAGATTCTGGTTTGTTGCTGACTTCATGTATATGCCTCTGGCGGGATACCGGATGGTCTGTTGGGTGGCTTGAAATTGCTGTTTTTACGTGCTCTGTTTGAGTCATTGCATGACTCTTTGTAGCTGCATCAGCCTTTGCACAAGCACACTATCTCTGCCAATTACTCTCTTTTCACACCAGATGCCTTACAAAATGATTGAAATCTGGCCACATCTTTCACAAGTCTTGCTGTGTTTAGGTGTTGCAGTGATTATATCAATTGTGCAGTTTGTACTTAAGATCTGTAATCTTTTGTAATCTGCAAAGATTGCTTTGTACTTTGTCCATCCTTCAGTAGATCTTTGCTTTGATTCATCTAGCAAATGTTTTTCGAAAACTCCACAGGGTGGATGCAGTCATCAGCTCAATAATTCTGCTTGCTCCCCATCTGAAAATTCACATGATGAGTCCTCTTCCTTGTACCTACTCACAAAATGGTGTATGAATTCCCTTAGTTTATTGTTAAATGACATGACTTCTAAGGAATGAACATGATAGTTGAATCTGATCCTGAATTGAACTTCTAATGTAGACTGTATTTTTCAAGGATGTTTCAGTTTAATCCTAACATATTTGTAGATGTTTGTTCTGAATTGCTAAGCAAATCTTAATGTTTCATTTTTCTGCGTCATACACCAGAATCCAGAAAAAATGGCTCTCAGTTTTATTTAGACATTTTGTATTCCGTTAGGATATGTGCTGAAACCCAGTTTGAACTGGAGACTTTTATGGACATTTGGACAATTTGCCTTTGACCTTTCCTTTCTTACTATCAATCCAAACATTTGTCTTTCTCAGCTGAATTAAACTAGCCTCTCGATTGGGACTTGTCTGCTTACAGTACAAAAGTAAGTTATGTAGAATGTTTGTAAATTATAAGTCAGACCACCACTGAAGCATTGTGTCCAATTCTGGAAATCACACTTACTTTAAGACATTGAAGACAATACAAAGGAGATTGACTGGAGTGAGAAGGGAAGTGGCACCAGATTCAATAATAGCTTTCAAAATGGAACTGGATAACGATGTGAAGGAGAGAAAATTGCAACACTAGTGTAGACAGAACAGGGAGAGGGTGAATTGGCAAGCTCTTTGATGGCCAAACAGACGCCTTAATGCTGTTAAATTCTACGATACCACACCCTAAAACATACTGTTATTCTGAACAATGGCTACTTGGTCAGAGCAGCAGAGCGTTGTCATGGAATTATATCCCAGTATGAATCACTGTCTCCACAAGAGGAGATGTAAGGGACGAAAATAGGAGGCCGGGGGAAAAGACATGAATACTTCTATATGCTCAGCTGGGTTTTGTCATTTGAAAATATTCCCACAGGCAACTGCATGAAAAATAACATTACTTCAACATTCCCAAAAATAACTTACAGTTTCATTTAAATTGCATATCATTTTTCTTTTCAGTAGCAAGCTGTCTGTAACATGTGCTGATGTAATTTTTTCCAGAATGGTAGAGGTAACAAAGGTGCCTTGAAAAGGGATTGTATGTCGAAGCAGACATGGCACTGATGATCCTTTTTATTAGTTTTCATCATCTGTGTTGACTTTTAGAATAGCAGCCTCCTTCAAACCCCATCAGCAGTAATATATCTGCTGAAGAAAATTTGCCAGAACAATCCATGTCTATCTGTCTATTCATTAGTGTCACTTCAATACAAGGAAGCCTCATCCGCATGGTGGATAATGGAACTTTGTAAATATTCCACTGTGCAGACTGTTGCAAAGGATAAGGATAATATTGTACTGTCACAGCTCAGAAATCAAATTCATAAAACCTTTGTCTTCATTTGAGAATACCATGAAGGTTCAAACACATTTTGGTTAAGCTGTAAGTGCTTTGCTGCACTTTACAAAAATGGTTCATATAAACGTTATTACAAGTTTTGTATACATGACCAAATCTCACTATTGGTATCCATTGAAATGACCAAATCTCCTTTGGTATCCAATGTAGTGGAATCATCTCAATTAGTTTGTTCTTTTATCACCATTGCACTACTGTTCCTTAAAGAAGCTCAACATGCAAATGAGATAGTACTTGGATGCTCTCACATGACCTCAGGTCAGAGGGTCTCTGCACTGTAGTGTTTGGGGCACAGGCTGTATGTAGAGATTACTCTGTACTGTGTATAATAGTTACTCTGTACTGTGTATAATAGTTTAACTGTAAATAAATCCACCAGAGATTTTCAATAACACAGAATCTACAACTTCATTTGTGTTCATTTGGAATACACAAGAATATCACTGCACGTTCCAGTGCCCAAACCACCAATGGTTTCTCTCTCCCAGTCTTGTAAAGTTGAATGGTTTCCGTCCGAGTCTCCTGACCTCCACGGCCTCTGTCTCAGTATTCTGAATATCAGTGGTCTGAATATCAGACTTCAGACATTTCCAAAAGTTTCTTGTTTGTTTGTCAGTGTTAAAATTTCAATCCCTCTGTTACAATCAAAATTATAACAAGGAGTTGGAGCTGAGAATGGCTCCTGACACTATGGCTTCCTGCTGCTTAACCACAGTTAGGCTTTTTGTGAAGACTGATTATGCTGAGGGAAACCAACCTTCACAAATATTTGGACGCAGATGAGAGTAATTTCTTTAAAAATCCATTTTCAGAAGGTCATCCAGGGTTAAGTGTGTCTGTGCAATTTTTCCACCCATGGCTCATGTAAGCAAGTCATGAGATTTGAGCCTGTTATTGGCAGTAGGTACAGGAGATTGAAGCAGTCAGTGTTCAAATGCACCAAGACATGGACAATATCCAGGCTCAGGCTGACAAGGAGCAAACAACATTCACAACTCACCAATGACATCTCCAATAGTAGATTATCTAACCACCGCCTCTTGACATTCAGTGAGACACTGAATCCCCCACTGTTAATATCCTGGGAGGTTACATTTGATCAGAAACTCAACTGGATTACCCACATAGTGGCTAAAAGAACAGGTCAGAGCCTAGGAATACTGCGGTGATTAACTCTCATCCTGCCTCCCCAAAGCCCATCCACCATCTACAAGGCACAAGTCAGGAGTGGGATGAAATACTCCCCACTTGCCTGGATGGGTGCAGCTCCAACAACACTCAAGAAGCTTGACATCATCCAGGATAAAGCAGCTCACTTGTTTGGCACCAAATCCTCCAAAACAGGCCGCAGATGCACTGTGGTCCCATTAATGAGATAGTTGTCTGTTCCTGCCTACAAACTGTCTTTAACACTGCAATAATGGGTGTTGGTGCACTCCAAAATACAAATTGAAGTACAGAGCTGGACAGTAAGTGGACCAGAGATATTCCAGGATGATGCAGCAAGGCTGGTACATGTTAAATGCCAAGGTCTGTGGACATACAGTGCATGTGGTCACTGCCCATGAAGCGTGCCCTGTGATGTTACTGGTATTGAAGATAGAGGTTCAGAGGAACACGAGGCCAGCTGGAGTTACCAATTCACCATCCTGATGTTCACGAGGGTTATTCTTGCTGTCTATGTTCCATTTGGTGTCTGGGAGAAAGGGAAACTGCTTATTAATGAGGTAAGATTATATAATAATGAGATGTTAAAGCATGTAAATGGGTCTCTCACTGTTCACCAGTAAGAATCTTGTCTTGTTGTTTAACGCTTGGTTGGAAAATGGGATTTCTTACTTCAGATGTAAAGAAACTCCTTGCTGGCTATGTCATGTGATTTTCCCAACTATCTCAATACGGCCCATTCCATTCAGGGGATTGGGGGGGATTCTGCCCTAACATTCGTCTGTTCTCTCCTTTCCTTGGGATGACATTATTTTTCCCACTCTGTATTCCATGCTAATAGCCTATAGTTCTCTCAGTATGTTCTATCATCCCTTAAATGTGGATGTATTGTTAGCTGTCTGCCAGGCTTTCTTCAAAGAATAGAAAAAATCTGTATTCATGCATGCCTGTTTATCTCTTCCCTAGATTGTTTTAAAATGCAAATGATAATTTGTCCACATTAAAAGTGGAGTTTGATTAATTTGTTCAACATTTTTATTTTGAAGGCAGTTATCCCATTTCGAATCTTATTGTCCAATCTCATGTCAAGTTGTCCTGTTGCCTGGTAAACCCTGAAGCATAGCAGTTTGTTCTCAAAAATCTAAGGGTAGGCTCTCTCCAAAACCTAATCTGAATAATGTTTAAATGTTAGACCTTGGGACAAAAAAAAACTCCATTCCAATATGGTGGCAAGACAGCACAGTTGGTGCATTTCTGTTTGATTCAACAGCTGAACGTACACATTTTCCTTGTGACAGGCACAGTTAGTCAGCAACAATGGGGTGCTGCTATAGTCAAAGCTGTATTTCACATGCAGTCTGTCTCAATGAGACCAAATATGTAGCTATCACAATTCCCAGAGAAAATATCAGGCCAAATTGATTTTTCCAGTCTGGTTGTATTTCATTTGATCCTGAAACCCAAAACCACCTGACATTTGTGTGTTAATGCAATATTGAGTTGCACTTATATCTATAAAACCGCAAATAGAACTAGCAAGGGATTTTTTAAAAATCATTTTGCCTGAAACAGGATAATGGAATTCATTTCAACTCAGTCTGATGTGAAAATTTGATTGTTTGTAGAACTTATCTTCTTGCATCCTCAAAATTGCACCAAGAATCAGTGACACTACAAATGCTGACTAGATACCCTTTTCTAAAACTTTCTTCCCTCTAGACTTGGCTACTCCAACACATTCCTGGTCAGTGTCTCATATCCTACTCCTTGTAAATGTAATCAACACACTGTGCTTCCTTGTATTATAGTTTACAGCATGGTTCATTCACACATTGTCCCTATACTCACTGACTTACCTTGGCTCTCAGGGCAGAACACCTTGATTTTAGAATTCCCACCCTTGTTCTCTCCAAAGTTTACCCACTTCTCTATCTTTGTAACATCATCCAACCTATAATCCTTGAAGGTGTCTGCACTCATCCAATTTTGGATTCTTGACAATTCTTGATTTTAATTGCTCCCTCAGTCACAGTCATGCATTTAGGCTTTTTTTAAAATTCATCATGGGAAGTGAGCATTACAGGTTTGACCAGCATTTATTGCCAGTTAAGAGTCAACCACATTACTGTAGATCTAGAGTCATGTGTAGGCCAGACCAAGTAAGAATGACAGTTTCCTTCCCTAAAGGGCAGGTGTGAACCAGATGGGTTTTTCCTGACAATTTACAATGGATTCATGGTCATCATTAATTCCAGATTCTCTTCTATGAAGTTCAAACTGCACCATCTGCCTTGAGCAGGATTTGAACCTGGGTTTCCAGAACGTTATCTGGATTAACACTCCAGTGATAACACCACTGGGCCATCTCCACCCCCACCTCATGAACTGAAAATCTACATATAAATCTCACTACCTCTCTTTTCTCCTTTAAGATGTTTCTTACAATCTGTTTCAACATCTGTAACATCTCCTTGGCTAGCTCACTGTTCAATTTTGTTTGATAGTGCTCCTCTATTGCACTGTGACTTGCTTATTTTGATTAGCAACTTTAAAATCTAAATTGCTGTTTTCTCAGAAGATAGTTCCTGAAGGATACGGAAGGTGCAAAAAAGAGAGGGAAATCATTTCAATAAAAAGCCCTTTTGACAGAATCACAAATTTGATGCACAGAGACTATAAACTTTCCTTTACTGACAGAAAGAAGTCAGCCTGAGGCAATAGGTTCTTCACAAGTATTTGATTATTTGTAAGTAAGCACCTAATTACCCAGATAAAGGTCTCAGGCTTATTAAAATGATTATTAGCTCTGGTTAGATGTAAACGGAAACTTGGAAGATGGATTTTGTAAATTTGGTTTGCATTTCCTTAAATTTAAGGAGTTGGTAGGAGAGTTGGTCGAGAAATTTCAAATAAAAATGGATTGTTTAAGGGAGATACAGAGAAACAATTTCCTTTTGTGGAATAATCTAGAGGAAGGGGACATATTCTTAAAACGTGAGTTGCATCATTAGGTCATGAACTCAAATAATATTGTACCCAAGGATTACAAACAAATCTTAAGCCCTTTTCCCTAAAAAGGCTGCAGATGTTTGGTCAATTGAAATTTCAAGACTGAGGCTAGTGGTTTTGATGGCAAATGTATCAATAATGATGGAGTAAAGATCATTGAATCTCTTACAATGCAGATAGAGGCCATCCAGCCCATCAAGTCACTGAACCCCAAAAAGGGCATCCCATCCCTCACCCTGTAACCCCTCATTTACTGTAGCTAATCCACCTACCCTCCACAACCCTGGACACTACAGGGTAATTTCCCACAGCCAATCCACTTAATCTGTACATCATCGGACTGTGGGAAGAAAGGAGAAAGTGAGGACTGCAGATACTGGAGATCAGAGTCAAAGAGTATGGTGCTGGAAAAGCACAGCAGGTCAGGCAGCATCTGAGGAGCAGGAAATTCGTGCATTAGCTCTTCATCAGGATTGCCCAAAACGTCAACTCTCCTGCTCCTCGGACGCTACCTAACCGACTGTGCTTTTCCAGCACCACTCTCTTTGACTGAAAAAACCAGAGAACCTGTCAGAAAACTGCACAGATTCAGGGAGAATGTGCAACTCCACAAAGACAGTTACCCGAGGCTAGAATTGAACCCAGGCCCCTCAGCGTTTATCACTGAGCCACCGAGCATCAATGATATTGAGTAATGGTGGTATCATGATCTAAAAGAGTGGAAGACTAGTCTTGAGGAGCTGACCAACATACTGCTTAAAGACCCATAGAGATAATAACTCAGCGTATCTTTAGCCTTCTTGTGCGGCCTACGGAAATATAGCTTTGTGTGGCCTGTGGGGATATAGCTTTGTGTGGCCTGTGGGGATATAGCTTTGTGTGGCCTGTGGGGATATAGCTTTGTGTGGCCTATGGGGATATAACTTTGTGTGGCCTGTGGGGATATAGCTTTGTGTGGCCTATGGGGATATAGCTTTGTGTGGCCTGTGGGGATATAGCTTTGTGTGGCCTATGGGGATATAACTTTGTGTGGCCTGTGGGGATATAGCTTTGTGTGGCCTATGGGGATATAGCTTTGTGTGGCCTGTGGAGATATAGCTTTGTGTGGCCTATGGGGATATAGCTTTGTGTGGCCTGTGGGGATATAGCTTTGTGTGGCCTGTGGGGATATAGCTTTGTGTGGCCTGTGGGGATATAACTTTGTGTGGCCTGTGGGGATATAGCTTTGTGTGGCCTGTGGGATATAGCTTTGTGTGGCCTATGGGGATATAGCTTTGTGTGGCCTGTGGGGATATAACTTTGTGTGGCCTATGGGGATATAGCTTTGTGTGGCCTGTGGGGATATAACTTTGTGTGGCCTATGGGGATATAGCTTTGTGTGGCCTGTGGGATATAGCTTTGTGTGGCCTATGGGGATATAGCTTTGTGTGGCCTGTGGGATATAGCTTTGTGTGGCCTATGGGGATATAGCTTTGTGTGGCCTGTGGGGATATAACTTTGTGTGGCCTATGGGGATATAGCTTTGTGTGGCCTGTGGGGATATAACTTTGTGTGGCCTATGGGGATATAGCTTTGTGTGGCCTGTGGGATATAGCTTTGTGTGGCCTATGGGGATATAGCTTTGTGTGGCCTATGGGGATATAGCTTTGTGTGGCCTGTGGGGATATAACTTTGTGTGGCCTATGGGGATATAGCTTTGTGTGGCCTATGGGGATATAGCTTTGTGTGGCCTATGGGGATATAACTTTGTATGCTAAGTGGCAACTAAAAAGCACAGCAAATGTTTCTCAAATTTGCATTCAAGGCTTTAATTGCATCAGAACATCCGATTTCACTGAAAGTATCCAGGCCTCCTGGCTGAGACAGGTATGCACCTGTGTGCTATCTCAAGACCCTACCATATAAAGTAGTAGCTGGAGAAGGAAAGGAGGCAGAAAGTGACTTGACATGATCTTCAGTGTATACTGGATGGAGGGACTTAAAATCAGCCCTTCATAAAACCTAACAACAAGACAACTTATCCGCAACATTAGTTATTCTGCTATGTATTGGCAAGTTGCATTTTGTAAGTGTGCATATCAAGGAAATGATGGGGAAAATCAACTTCAAGATAGGAATTCAGAAGGTGCAATGAATTTTGGGAACGCTAGTTAAAATCTTTCTCCTATGTTACAGGATGGTGACTATAGTGTAGATTATTGCTAAGTTATGACAACTAACAGCTTCCTGATTTATTTCTCCAATTATATTTACTTTATACCACCCATGTCCTAATTAGTTTTTAGTAGTAACTGATGGAAAGTGCATGTTTGCAGGTGTTGAGTGATGTAAGGTTAGGATGAGATATCATATTCTTTCTGTGCCTCCAGACTAATTGCCTTGCAGTCAGTGTTTTGACTGAACCAAAGAGTTGTATTTCAGCAATGCGGGCATCTATGTATCAAAAGCATGATGAAGATACAAATCATCTCTTCACACCTCTTCTTTACAATAGCTCTGAGCAAATGCACAGGGCTGAATTTTCTGGCCCTTTTCAGGATGGGCTGAGAGACAGCAGTGGTCTGAATATCAGGCTGGAGTAATTTGACACAGATACATGAGATCTTTACATTATTCCCAGATATTCCTGACTGCACCTAGCCAAGCAGAAGGTAATGAATCAAATAATTAGCCAAATGACAGCAACTTTTCTGTTTTATAAATTTTACTTGTGGTGCATAGGAACCATGTGTTTTCAAAGTCTCAGTGCGTCAGAGAAGATGAAAAGTCAGCAGGAGCTCAATTCTGAATTTCTGTAACAATATCGTGAGAGTCAGCATGGTCTGCCATGGAGGGTGACAAACTGAGGCAGAGGGAGAGAATAAGAGGCCATCACTGTGACAGTGTGCTGATATTGGTATTTTCAGTGAAAATGGGAAAATGTCGCCTGTGTTCCTTGTTCAGAGTAAATGCAGCTGTCCTTATTACACAGTGCAGTGTGATGTTTTACAATGAGTGCAGAGCAACACCAAGTAAGTTCTCAGTAAACAGACATTTGGCTGGATCCGTTAGTCATGATATTTTCTTTCCATTCAGATCTGATGGATGCTGACCTCATGTCAATTCATTTTATTTTATTCTTTTGCTGTTCCTATTAACAGTTTAAAGTGTTTTAAACATTTGAGCCTTTACAAATGGAATATTTGTGAAACAGATGTCTTCTTTAAACAACACAATGAGAGGAGACATTGATCATGAGCCATTACTTCTTTCTTGCAGCTCATGGAATATTAACATGATTTTATTAACATGAAAAGCAAATTTAAGTTTCAAATTTATAATTTCTAAATGTGAGCCACTCAGGACGCTCTGCTGATGAATCGTAGTTCAAAGCATTGCCTAGTTGATCCACTCAGTCAACCTCTCCTCGACATCACTGTCTCCTCCTCCTACTTGTTTCAATATAATCATAGAATAGAATCATAGAATCCCTACAGTGTGGAAACAGGCCCTTTGGCCCAACCAGTCCACACCGACGTTCTGAAGAGTAACCCACCCATACCCACTCCCCCTCCTAAATTTACACGTGACTAATGCACATAGCCTACACATTCCTGAACAGTATGGGCAATTTAGCATGGCCAATGCACCTAACCTGCACATCAATACATCTCTCTGAGTAATCTTCCCACCTCCACCCACATAGTCACCTCTGGCATCTCTGTAATACTCTCACCTTATTTTTAGCAACATCATCTGTAATGATGAGGCCAGCTTCCACAGGTATGCTGGTGTAACAGATGTACTGTCTCAATAAAAACAGACATTTGTAACAGTTATAACTGATCACATTTATTCTTCAATCTCCTAGTACAGGGCATCAAATTCAATTGATGTGTTGAGCCTTTGTGCCATTTGATGTCGATCAGAGGGTGCAGTGAGTAACAAATTGGCATCAGTTTGCTCATTTCATCATAAAATAGGTATCAATTTCGAAGCACAAAGTTTAGGGTTTGATCTGAACAAGTGGCAATATTGCACCCTTTTTGATCCATAGTTTATAAGTGTCTGGCTGAAATTAACATAAATACTCAAAGAAGGATCCCACATCTGTTTTAGGGTACTTTAGGAAATTTATGAAAATCTAGATAGACATGTTATGAGTTCCCTGATTAGGGCTGCCAACCTGGCCCCATCAGGGAGTCCTGGATGACAGATATAAGCAGGGGTTCTGTTTATTCTAGGAGCTGACTCTGAGCTCATTGGGTCAGTGTCATGTACTGTGCAGGTGTAAATAAACAGGGGTACTTGGTGACCAGGATACTGGCCTCTGAGCAGGTATTTCACAAACTAGTTCCACAGTGTTCTAAACCTTGCCTTCTTAAAGTAAATGCTGCACACCACTGAAGAAACGGTAATGAAATGGTAATGGGTAGGATTTTTTTTCAATATTTTTCTGTGGAGCTGGGATGAGGAATGTAGTTAAAGGGGTTAAGTTAGTCTTTGTTGAAAAGTGTGGAACAGGAAAAGCACAGCAGGTCAGGCAGCCTCCAAGGAGCAGGAGAGTCAACATTTCGGGCATAAGCCCTTCATCAGGAATGTGGGGGTGGGGTGGGGGGGGCGGGGCTGTGGGTGAGGAGAGGGCTGAGAGATAAACAGGAGGGTAGGGGTGGGGGCTTGGGGGGAAGTAGCTGGGAAGGCCAGAGGTAGATGTAGGTGGGGGTTGATAGTGATAGGTCAGAGTGGTGGGAGGAGCAGATTGGTGGGAAGAAAGATGGACAGGTACGACAATTCAAGAGGGGGTGCCGAGTTGGAGGGTTGGATCTGGGATGAGTTGGGGGAGAGGGAACATGAGGAAACTGCTGAAGTCGATGTTGATATCGGGTGGTTTGTGGGTCCCAAGGTGGAAGATGAAGGGTTCCTCCTCCAGGCGTTGGGTAGCTTGGACTTGGCGGTGGAGGAGGCCCAGGACTTGCATTTCTTTGGTGGAGAGGGAGGGGGAGTGGAAGTGGCTGGCCACAGGGCAGTGGGGTTGGTTGGTGCAGGTGTCCCAGAGAAAATCTCTGCCGGATGTGGAAGGATCCTTTGGGGCCTTGGATGGAGGTGAGAGGGGGGAGGTGTGGGTACAGGATTTACACCTGCTTTGGCAGCAAGGGAAGGTACTGGGAGTGGAGGGTGGGTTGGCAGGGCGCGTGGACCGGCAGAGATTTTCCTGCAAATCCAAACACCTAAATAACTGTGTCTGTTGCTCTTGATGTAGTGTCCTTTACATCGGGGAGACAGGAAGCTAACTCACAGAATATTTCAGGGAACATCTCTGGGACATATGCACCAAATAACCCCACCACCCCACCACTCTAATCTCCAGTATCTGCAGTCCTCACTTTCTCTCTTTACCAGCATAAGAAGACCATTAAGCAGCGCTTTCTCCAACTTCAGAGCATTATGGTAGGCTATTGTCAGAGCAAACGTAGCCGAACGTGTCTGTCACCTCACTGTGCAGGGGAATACAGCCACTCCAATTTCATGCCTGGGGCAAACTAACCTCAAGGTGCAGCAGCCCACAATATTAGCATGAAAACTGAGCTCCAATTTTGATGAACCCGGGGTCTTGGCTCCTGACATACATTTGAATTTTGTCTCATTATTTCTATAGATTTCAGTATGTGGCTGTTTTGGTAACATTGTGCTGCAAAGGTGATTGACCTATAGACAATACTTCTTACAAAATAACTACATGGAAAAATGAATGACTTTCTCTGACAAAATAGTTTGTGGAAAGTCAGACCAATCCTTTATAGACCTTCTGCTTCCTGTTCTAATCTCTGTCTGTGGTTACAGACCTCTCAGCCAGGAGAGTAGGGCTTTGATATCCACCCCGTGTCAGAACCCCCATAACTTCCTATATTTCACCTTTGTTTCTCATCAGCCTTTTCTGTTACAAAGTAACAAGCATAGTCTTTCCAATCTTTCCTCATCGTTAAAATTCTCCAATGCAGGCAATATCCTTACAAATTCCTCTTGGGAACCCTGCAGCCTTCAGGACTCAGAGTCAAACTCAACTATTTCAACCAGTTTCCTCATCTCCTCTCCCCCCACCTCATCCCAGATCCAACCCTCCAATTCTTCCCATGTTCTTACCCCAAACCCTCACACACCGGGCCTTGTCATCATATGGTCTGCTCCCACTATCATCCCGTTCTCAGCCCCATTAGCAGCTATTGATTCTTCCAAACTGAACTTGACCCACTCCTTTCTCTGTCCCACTGTTTTTCTCTCTCTCTGGACTCCATTTCCATTTATTGCTTACTCCTCCCTGCTTCCCTGTACCCCATTGTCAGCCTAAACACCAACCTTTCAGCTACATTCAGTCCTGAATAAGGGTCACAAAACGTTAACTCTGCTTCCTCTCCTCAAATGCTGCCAGAGCTGATAGATTTTTCTAGCAACTTTTATTTTTGATTTCCAGTATCTGCAGTCCTCTAGGATATTTTTCTTTGCTTTTATCTTTGCAATTCTCCTGTCTACCCACTTCACTGGAACTACGTCATCCTCATTTTAATTTGGTGACCAATCATTTTCCGGATTCTGCTTCTCTTCCTGTACCAACTCAGTGCAGAAGTTCTACCTGCTCCATCTTCCATTCTTCTCGACCATACCCTTTACCAGGTTACCTTTAAGAAGTTGCTTTTTTTATAGATGTTGCTGTCTGGATGTGCCAGCAGGAAGCTAATGGATGACAACATGATGCTTGCAGCAGGAGGCTCTGTAAGTTTCGAGGCAGTTAGAATACATCATTTACACAAGCTGTTCAAACCAGCAGTATCCTGTCGATCAATGTCTTATTCCAGCGGATTCAGAAATCTCTGCTCACTTGTTAAGCTAGTTCCCATGTATGTTTGAAACATCTGCTGTCAAATCTTCTAGCAAAGAATAACAAAGCAATGTAAGAGAACTTTGGAATGTATTTGTTATAATGGGTTTCCTTTGATCAGGGAAACACAGTATTCAGATATTAATATGTACCATAATATCATCAAATGAATGTACTTTTCTTGAGTAACTACAAATTAATGCACACGGCAAGTATTTTGTTTGCATGCATACAATTCTGTCCAACACATGTAAAGACACAAATTCAAAATGAATGATCAAGTATGCAAATCACAAAACCTTTTAAAAGTTACATTCTCAAATGAACTTGAACAATAGGTATCATGTCAGTCCAGATAATGAATTGAAGCTGTGAGGTGCTCTGTGTGAGGCTGTCTCTGCCCCAATGGTCAGACTGATTCTAATCTAAAAATGGGATTTACAGAATCTCACATGGATTCATGCAGTTTTTGGGCAAAATAAAATGTAATTCTGCAAGTACAAATTCACCCCCCTAACTTATATGTGTGTGTTTGCATGTGGGTGTGAGTGTGTGCAGGGAGCTATAAGTGTCTGTCAGAGAGTGTGTATGTGAATGTGTGTGAGTGTAAAGGGGTATAAGTCTGTGAGAGGGAGAGTGTGTGTGTGTGATTGTGGGAGTGTATGTGTGAGCATATGAGAGAGAGCTTGTGTATGTGAGAGAACCTGCGTTAGTACATAGGTCTGTACGAGTGTGTGTGTGTGTCTGTGTGTGTCTGTATGTGTGTGTCTGTGACTGTATGTGTGTCTGTGTGTGTCTATCTGTGACTGTGTACGTGTGTGTGTGTGTAGTGCAGTGGGCTCACCTGTAGTGTGACATTAACTCAAGGTCCCGGTTGTGGCCATCCCCATGGGTACCAAATTTGGCTACCAGCCTCTGCTGAGCCACATTTCGTTGTTGCCTTTCCCAAAGTCCGCCTTGGAGGAGAGTCACCCGAAGGTCCAAGGTCCAACTGGGAGGGAGTGCTCTTGTATATTGATTGTTGTGCAATGTCCATTCACCCGTTGCCATAGCCTCTGCTCGGTCTTGCCAATGTACCATGCCTCAGAGCATCCTTGCCTGCAGCGCATGCCAACGTTGGCCAAATCCCATGAGTACCTGCCACATACATGGTGAGAGGTATCCCTACGTGTAATAGTGGTATCCATGTCCATGCTCTGACACGTCTTGTAGCGCCTACCGTGACAGGGTTGTATCGAGGTGTTCTGAAAGCCCGGTAGTTTGCTACGAACAATTATCTGTTTGAGGTTTGGTGGCTGTTTAAAGGCGAGCAGTGAAGGTGTGGGGAAGGTTTTGGTGAGATGCTCATCCTCTTTGATAATGTGTTGCAGGTTATGAAGAACATGGCGTAGTTTTTCAGCTCCTGGGAAATACTGAACAATGAAGGGTACCCTGTCAGTTGCAGCATGTGTCTGTCTCCTTAAGAAGTCATTGTGACACATCGGAACTGGCAGTCGATGAGTTGAGCATCGTACCCCGTTCTTATGAGGGCATCCTTGAGTTCTTCCAGGTGTCTGTCAAGTTCCTCCTCATCTGAACAGATCCTCTGTATGTGTAGGGCTTATTTTGGGTGGAAGCTGGAGAAGTGTAGCATCGTGAGGTTATCCGTGGGTTTGCGGTAGAGTGAGGTGCTGAGGTGCCCATTCTTGATGGAGATGCATGTGTCCAAGAATGAGATAGGTACTAAAGAGTAGTCCATGGTGAGTTTGATGGTGGGATAAAATGCTTTTATATCACTGTGTAGTTTTATCAGTGACTCCTCGTATTTCAAAGTTTGTGAGAAGACTTGTAGCTCGGGTGCTCGTTGTTGTGGTTCTGTTCGCCGAGCTGGAAATTTGTGTTGCAGACGTTTCGTCCCCTGTCTAGGTGAGCACTGAGGATCTCACCTAGACAGGGGACGAAATGTCTGCAACACAAAGTCCCAGCTCGGTGACAGAACCACAACTCCTCATATTTATTGATGGCTTCATGAACTTGGGATCAACCTGGTGAGGTGGCCACTGTGTCCATCTCAAGTCAGTCTTGTTTGTTGCCCTTTTTAAAGCCATCCGAGAAGGAGAAAAAACAGTAAAATTTGTGAATGATAAATACTTGGCTGACTCATACTTCAACTAGAGCTCCAGCTGACCCAGTACATTCATTTCCTAGTATTCCTGATGTTTTTCATTGAATTTTCCCTCTCGACGTTTGGTCCATGGAAGGTCACAAATGTTGTCTTCAGATAATGGAAGGCAAAAATTGATAGTCCGTATTCACCTCAATCTTAAGAGGTCTATCAAAACCATATTCACCCTTTGTGGACCAACCAGGTCATTTCAAATCTCCAATTTTAGATTAGATTAGATTACAGTGTGGAAACAGGCCCTTCAGCCCAACGAGTCCACACCGACCCGCCGAAGCGAAACCCACCCATACCCCTACATTTACCCCTTACCTAACACTACGGGCAATTTAGTATGGCCAATTCACCTGACCCTGCACATCTTTGGACTGTGGGAGGAAACCGGAGCACCCGGAGGAAACCCACGCAGACACGGGGAGAACGTGCAAACTCCACACAGTCAGTCGCCTGAGGCGGGAATTGAACCCAGGTCTCTGGCGCTGTGAGGCAGCAGTGCTAACCACTGTGCCACCGTGCCGCCCACTAATTGTATCCATATAACCCATTTATTCCCTTCACATGCCTGACCAAGTTGAAATCATTGATCATCTGATTCAACAATCCTTTTAGGTTATTAAGACATGCTACAAGACCACAGTCCTTGTATACCTCCCTGCATCTAAACATAATTCAGTAACCCAATAATTTCACCCTCAGGCATCTTATTCCCATGTAAATATGGAAAACCATGAATTGGATCAAATGCAAGTCTCCATTTTAATTCAAACTGCACCATTGATTCATGTACCAAATGGCCTAATTCTGTGCCTGTTTGTTATGTTCTGATGGTCTTATTGTGCTGCATTACAGAATACTACATTGTATATTATTGTCAGTTTCCAGTGCTGTTCCAGACTTTATGTTGTGTCCGAAAATCAGTTACCTTACTGATGGGTAGCTTAGGCCATTAAGAACCATTAACAAGAGATATTCAGTTGCATGTTATGAATCTGAACATAAATCCTTCTTAAAATAAAACAAAGAACTGAAACTGAAATAAAATCATAAATAACTGGGGAAACTCCGCAAATCTGGCAGCATCTGTAGAGAGAAAGCAAAATTAACAGAAAGCGAAGTTTCTAGTCCAATGATATGAAGAAGGATCACCAAATTCAAAACATTAACTTTGCTTTCTCTCCACAGATGCTGCCAGACCAGCTGAGTTTCTCCAGTAATTTCTGTTTCTGTTTATTTGAAAACAAATTCTGCAAGTTTTTCCGAAATTGACATTTTAAAATTATGTAACATTTGAAGGGGCAAAAATCAAGATAGTCCAACATAAATATTATATTTTAATGAAATTAATTGTTTTCAATGGGACAAATCAACATGCTGAATTTAAATCTCGATCTATTCCCATATGTGATTTTTCAATTTGTTTGAAACCTGGTCCATTCAATAATTTGCGATCTGTAAGACATTTATGAATAATGATTTCTGCTGGATGCTTTACGTGCTTAAAAAACCTTCAGGAAACCAAGTGGTGATCTTAGCTGCAACTCCAGTTTAGCCCATCTTTCTTGCAAGTTGCCGTCCTGATAAAGGAATGGAAATGTTTAGAACAGATGTTTGGAGGCTCATCATGAGTCTGACCAACAAGTAAATTAATGGCACACTGTATAAAATCTGAGGGTTGTGAAATGTTTGCACCAGATAACGAAAAGAATGAGCCAGATTTTTCTACAGGCTCCAGGACACCCCACCTTCAGGACCAAATCTGGTATCAAGCCCTCATTTTCTGGGAGTGAGTTTGACTCAGCAATCCAATCAGAGGACCCCAACTCCAGAATTTTGGTCTCTCCACCAGAAAAGGTGAGCACTGCTGACCAACATAGACTCACCCTTGGAGACATGTGTTTAAGTAAAGTTTCAGACGGGCAAGGCCAGTTGATGCCTCAGAGGAGAGGAAACCCACCTGGTGGATTCTTGGTCCATGGGTGTGGCTTTATTGACTGTATAGTTCCCCCAGTGTTATACCTCTCCAGATCCTCTACAACTCAGCACGAGATGGGCCCAAGACAAAGCATGCTGCCTCAAACAAAATTACTCAGCACTACATACTGGTCACCTGGGAAAATCTCACT
Source organism: Chiloscyllium plagiosum (assembly GCF_037043375.1). Taxonomy (NCBI): domain Eukaryota; kingdom Metazoa; phylum Chordata; class Chondrichthyes; order Orectolobiformes; family Hemiscylliidae; genus Chiloscyllium; species Chiloscyllium plagiosum. The sequence continues at coordinate 2,172,181 of NW_028270140.1, forward strand.
CCCACCTCCTCAGGGAAGGGAATACGAAGCAAAGTTTGTGTTAGTCAAATTCTTTCTCATAAAATATCTATTCCTATATCCCATATGAAAAAATAAAATGTGAATGATCAGACGAGCAGACATCAATCTTATGTGGACAGAAATTGCTAGAGAAACTCAGGAGGTCTGGCAGCATCTGCAGAGAGAAAGCAGAGTTAACATTTCAGATCCATTCACCCTTCTTCTAAACTTTGGAACACTGAACCTGAAACATTAACTCTGTTTCTCTCTCTGCAGATGCTGCATAAGTTTCTCCAGCAATTTCTATTTTTGTTTCAGATTTCCAGCATCTGCAATTCTTTGGATTTTTAAAATCAATTTTATGTATATCAGGAGATGCCTGTTACGTGAAGAAAGTTACATATCAAAGAGAAAATATTAAAAGATCTAACAAAACATTCCCAGTTACACTGGTTAGTTGTGTAGTAATATCACAGAAGACAATTTTCAAGTAGACAATGTCTCACTCGCAAAGCCCAGTACATATATTCTACAGAATACTAAATATTTCAATTATATTACATTTAATTAACCAAGTTATTACACTAATGTGTTGCTTCAAACATGATAACATGATGAATAATGTAATGTATTATTCACAGAATTATAGAAAAACCTTATTTCTTTGCAGGTTTAATTTCCTCTTGTGGTGTCATCAGTAATTATCAATATACTAAGAAGCAAATAGCTCAAGTAAATCTATTACACATCTGTTATGATCCTTTGTTTCACCATTAAAATACAACAAAGGCACATTTCTGCACTTCAAGTAAATTCTATTTTTGTCAGTTTTCTCACAAGTACCAAATGCTTGAAAACAGACAGTTGCCAGATTGCCGATGTGTACTCATTGTGTACCTCCTTTAACTAATTCACACACTCCAGTCGTTTGTTGCCTTGTGAAACAGTTTTCAGCTAAATATCAAACTCATGTGATTCTCAGTCCTAACATACACATATGCATTTTTGTTTCAAGTCTAATCACTGCCATTTCAAGAGAGGTTTGCATTGATGTGAACAATAAAGCTCGCAGGGGGTTAATTTAATGTATGTTTGAGCTAGCAAGTGTAGTGAAGAGACTTTTTGTGATTCTGTGGTAATTATTTCTATTATATGTCGATACCCATAGTCAGTGATAACACCTCATTCAGAGTGCTGAGAAATTAATGTCGTACATCTGTGGTACACAGGTAAAGATTTACAATTGCAACACATGCATGAGCCCAGAACTACAATAGATCTTTTTTTTGAGCTTGCAAACAATTTGAGCTGGAACAAATTGGTAGAATAATTGTAGCATCTTGTACACTGCACAATATTCCCACTGGAATAAGCATGCCAGCATGTCCATGTTTCTGAACAAAATGATGCAGCAAGATAGGTTTCAGAAAAGACTAAAGAAGAGTAAGAGGCATGAAGAACTTGAGCCAATGCCCGAAATGGCAGAGACACAACAAATTCTGATTCACAATTGTTCTCCTCAGGCCTCCTCATGGCTCTTTCCACAAATAGATGAAAAAAAGAACTCACATTTAATAAGATCCTTCATACCCACAGGAATTCCAAAATATTTTGCAATCAAGTAATTGTTTTTTGAAATGCTGTTTACAGTTTTGTCGGCAATCAGAGCAGTTAATGTACACACAAGGTCCAAAAAACAGCTAATGAAAGAAAAATTGGGTTGAACTTTCAGAACATTGAGGAACACGACAGACTATGGTTGAAAATATCAGCTTACTGAATCCATTTCTCATGCTGCTTACATCAATGGAGTTGTATATGCAAATGGATGGGGAAGGAGAGGCTGAAAACTCTGCAGGACACATTAAGATGGCAACTTTAAGATTGTTAAAGACCTGATCAACATTCTGATTTGAAAGAAGTTGCATAGACCACAGGTGCTGACTGGGGCGAACCAACAGAATGGAGCCAGACAAACCATGGGAAGTCAGAGAAATAGCTGTGTAACATGAAAGGTGAAAAATGGGTGTCAGGGCAGTTCCAGGGAGAATGGCACTTGGGCAGTACAAGGGGTATGACATTTATAGCCTTGTGGGAGTCTAGGAGGAAGAGGCAAGGCTGCCAAATACAACTAGGGGGACAAACTGAGCATTGTGAGCCTCTTAGCTGAGTGTGAGATTCTCGAGACGGAGGAATGACTCCAGACATACCAGATGACAACAACAGCTGTTTTTATTATTATGACTATTTGCTTCTTCTTCCTTTTCACCTACATGAGTTCTTCTGTAGGGCAGCCACAAGTGAATAGCACAGAAACAGTTATTTTCAAAATTTTGCGTACAGCAACCATAAGGAAGAGAGGAGCTTGCATTGGGGCACTAGTCTCAGGGTTTGTGTCCACTAGCAATGAGCTACAATCCCATCCACAGGAAAGGCACATCCTCAAGCAGGAAGTGAGAATGATGGGGCACAAGAAGGAGAGGGGGGCAACCCCCTCAAAATCCATGAGCTGCTGAAGACACAGGTTCTTGGAGGTTATTGAAGCAGCTGATTACAGAGATTTGTACCGTGGTTGCCAAAGGCTTCACGCATTGCATCACAGCTTCTCATCCCCTGCCAGGAGTCATCAAAGTCACAGTGGCCTCGAATATCTTTACTTCAGGGTCCTCTCCAGTATCTTTGTGAGTAGCAGCACAGAGGAAATGCAGGGTTAGTGGTGTTGGAACTGGGGGGGAGGTGACAACGAGTGAGGGTGTTCGAGCAAAACCTTGGTGGGAGGTGAGTATAGTGTCAGAGATGGAGTGAGTGTGAGGTATCAGAGAGAAGATGGTGGCATTTACACAGGCAGAGTGGAGAAGGTCATTGATCGTCTTCCTACAGCGCTATATATTCCAGACGACTGAGCCTGCACTGACCTGGGTGGCAATCTCAGACTAAGCTGGCAGCTTCAGCTGGTTTGGCCTCCACTGCTGGTCCTGGGGAGAAAGAAACCTCCTGCTTCTGCATTCTGCATCCTCCAGGACTTCCATTCTACTGTCCACAGAGAGTACAAAAGAGATACCAATGTTCCTGTCTCTACATCTGAGGCAATAACCAGGAACTGTCCAGGGCAGCTCTGGATTAACAAGCTTTTCCAGGTGAACAACAGCCTTTTAAAGATGGCACCAGCGCCAGAGATGCTGGGATTGTGCAAAAATGGTGTGTTGTTCTGTGCACAGTGAATGGTGGAATGGGCCTAGAATCAGTCAAGAGAGTGCCATAGAGGTGGGGTTGGTGGTTTACATGGCGAGTTTGATAAGATATAGCAAAGAGAACCTGTTGGGCCATCAGGGAGAGAAACCCCCCATGAAATTCGACAAAACTGACAACCAAACAAAACTCTGTCTCAGCCACATGTGACTATCAAGGTGCCCAGTAGTCACCCTGAGGAAAATTATGTTCAGTGACCATAACAAGATCCTTACCCATCTGTCTGCCCCCTTTCCTGGCAGTTGCCTGCAGTTCATTATCATTTGCCAAGTCCAGTCTGCTGTAGGCTCTTCAGTCCAAACCCTAAACCATGCAGATGACTTCTGGATAATGCTTGAAGAGACAGCTACTCAATGTTCTATAAGAGCCTCTTGTACAGAGGCTTTCAGAAAGTGTCAAACCAAAGCTATCTGCTCACCAGGAGAAACACTGAAGATATAGTTCTGACCAATCACATGCTGCCTTGCAATACTTTCCTGTTGAGTTTCATAGTGAGGCTGTGGAAGGATGCAGCTCATTGGAGGGAGAGGAGGGGCAGGCCATGGGAGAGAAGATCGAACAGGAGGCTGAGAGAAGGCTGGAGAACACGGGGTCCGCCAGCTACACAGAGATGGCTGGGGCTTGAGTATCTCAATAAGATTCCAAAAATGTCAGGAATCAGCTAATCTAGGATCATTTTCATTGAGTGTCTCTGATCCCAATAAATGAGGTGAGGATGAAGCTTACTCTGTACTGTTTGTGCTAACATTGTCACTGAATAGGCAGCTTGGGACATGTAAATTCTTACTATTGATGAAGCATGCACATCTGTCCAAATATTTCACTGTCATCAACAGGCAGAACCTTGTTCACCTTCATCACATCATAAATTTTTCTTGCAGCACATTGATAAAACCTGACTTCATGTTTATATGGTCATCAGAAAGATCAACAGTGCACAATGTCCCGGTCCCCATGACAATCCCAGAACCGAAACAGCCAGTTCAAATAAATGACCCCCAAATGAAGAAATTACCAGCAATACTGAATGTTTCTTTAACATTTATTTGAGTACGAGTCAGAGTCTGTATAAATTAAACTAAAATTACCCGATAAATAAGACTTCAATGGTTTCTGCTTGTCTTTCTTTCTCAATGGAAACCAGATCATAAGGACATATCCCAGTGTGGAGGGATTTATCTTGAAGTCTCTGTTTTCCTTCAACTTATAAATGCATTGAGAAACATGACCATCTTGTACAGCTCAGCCTGCGGGAAGTAAAGACCTGTGGGAGACACGCAATGAGATCATGAGAACTAGCCTTGAATGTTAGAAACTGCAGTTAGCACTGCATCACCTCCCTCTGCAGAGTTCCATGCAGCCACTTCATGAGAATAACTGTGGGATGGAAATGAAACAAGAGGAGCATTTTAAACAGCTGTCAACCATTCCTAACCTCTAGACAAGATGTAATAGTCTCATAACTCTTCATTCAAAATACAGCCCCAGGAAGGCAGGGGTATCTACAAGACAGAGATGCCTGCTTGACCTCACAGTTAACATTGTATATACAATGGACTCTACAAAAGAACCCACAAGCTGTTTTACCAAGATTGGTACATTTACTATGAATGGAAGAATATGAAACCTCCAGCAGGTAAGATTCTGAGATGATATCCAAATCAGGTTAGTACATACGTCATTATACACTTGGCGAGTAGCTGAAAGACCTGGCAGGTTTATTTTACCCAATTCAAATGCAAATTGAACATAGTGGTAATGAAGTCCAAATATCAGAACCATACATAGATCTCAACTTTTCAGACAATCCATTATTTATCCACATTTGAAAACTAAAGGAAGGATGACTCATTGTTATCAGGGTGCATGTGCTTTGAGCTATAGTGCAGCACAACAGGAAAGATGTCACAATGAACATGTCTAAGGGCACAACTACAAATTGAGGGGTGATAGATTTAAGATAGATGTCAGAGGCAGGTTCTTTATGCAGAGAGTGGTAAGGGAGTGGAATGCCCTACCCGCTAATGTCAACTCAGCCACATTAGGGAGATTTAAACAATCCTTAAATAAGCACATGGATGATGATGGGATAGTGTAGGGGGACCAGCAGAGAATAGTTCACAGGTTGGCACAACATCGTGGACCGAAGGGCCTGTTCTGCGCTGTATTGTTCTATGTTCTATGAATGCACAAAAATACAAATGGTACATCTACATTGTGATGCTTTGTGTCCAATGTGACTGTTTTTCTGAGAAGGGAAGATTCATACCAGACTCATAACATTAACTCTGTTTCTCTCTCCACAGATGCTGCCAGATCTGCTGAGTTTCTCCAGCAATTTCTGTGTTTGTTAAGATTTTCAGCATTCACAGTATTTTGCTATTAGTTCACGTTTTGATCAGTTTGAGCATAGCGTGAACATTGCATTGGCTATGCTTATTCCTGTATATGCAGTCGGTGTCTTATCATTCCAGCTCCTCCGTTTGCATTAATTTCACTCTCAATGCACTGGAGGTGTGCATGAGCTGTATCGTCCTGTGTCTGTTCATTTTAAGCTGGAAACACAACAACAAAATAGGTTCATGTAAGGTCTTTGCAGTGGCATGTTACTGTTTTATTTTACTGGAATATCCATGAAAATCTATCTGTTAAACTGTTCCCTAGCCAATTGTGTCATCTATAAGGATCAGAATTAAGTTTATTGTCACATGTACTCACATGAGGGCAGTGAAAAGATTACAAAGTCACCACCTATGGCGCATTCTTCGGTACAAAGGTTCAGGATCTTAGGAATAAATTAGAAAAATAAATAAATAAAAGGTTCCGCAGATTGTGGCAGGCCTCACCTCCAGACCACTCCAGGCCTCACTTCCACACCGCTCCAGGCCTCACCTCCACACCGCTCCAGGCCTCACCTCCAGACCACTCCAGGCCTCACCTCCACACCACTCCAGGCCTCATCTCCACACCGCTCCAGGCCTCACCTCCAGACCACTCCAGGCCTCACCTCCACACCGCTCCAGGCCTCACCTCCAGACCACTCCAGGCCTCACCTCCACACCGCTCCAGGCCTCACCTCCAGACCACTCCAGGCCGCACCTCCACATGGCTCCAGGCCTCACCTCCACACCACTCCAGGCCTCACCTCCACATGGCTCCAGGCCTCACCTCCAGACCACTCCAGGTCTCACACCCAGACTGCTCCGGGCCTCGTCTCTTAGATAATACACAAAAGGGTGGCACGGTGGCTCAGTCATTAGTATTGCAGCCTCACAGTGCCAGGGAGCCAGGTTCGATTCTAGCCTCGGGCTACTGTCTGTGTGGAGTTTGCACATTCTCCCTGTATCTGTGTCGGTTTCCTCTGGGTGCTCCAGTTTCCTCACACAGTCCAAAGCTCTGCAGGTTCGGTGAATTGGCCATGCTAAATTGCTGATAGTGTCCAGGGATGTGTGTGTTAGATGCATTAGGCAAGGGAAAAGTAGAATAATAGGGTAGGGGAATGGGGTTGGGTGGGATATTCTTTGAAGGGTCAGTGTGGAGTTGTTGGGCCAAAATGGCCTGTTTCCAAACTGTAGGGATTCTATAATTCTATGATGTAGCCCAACCCTGGGAAGTAAGCTCCACCACAGCAAATGGTCCATTGAGTTCCGAGTTTGGAGTTCAGGCTTCGGGCCTATCAAAACCAAGACTCCCCAATCCTGCCACGTTTGCTGGATATCGCTCCAGCTTCCCCATGACGTCAGAAGATGAAAGGAAAGACCACAGGCAGCTGCAGGAGTATATTATAAAAATCATGAGGTGTCCAGGGAGATAGACCATTAGAATGACAATGGGGGTCTGGTGGTGGTTGCAGTAACAGAGAGACAGTAATAAGGATCCTCCAGTCTTCAGCCTTCAGAACTCACATTAATGTCTGGACAGTGTTAAGGCTATTCATTGTTACTAACAAGAAATTATCGTAACTGTTAAGCCTTGTTCATGTCCAGATACTGTTAAATATTTTGTTTTGCAGCTGTCAACGACTGCCATGTGTTTCACATTTCACACTTAACAGCACTCCCAGTTTAGATCCATGAATACTCAGAAGTACTCTCTTTTACGGCAGATCTATCGGTAACAGCACTTTGATGTGGGCAGCTAGGAATTCCTCTCAACAAAAAACTATGTGCAACTTTCCCTTGACATCTCATAAAAATAATTTATTTTCTTTGAATACTTTTCTTCAGGGGATGGTTCAGAAATTAGATCATGGCAGCGTGTATCTGCAAAATGACAAGAGATGATTCCTTGCACTGGATCAGGTAAGTCTGAGAGACAATCAATATTACTTTTTTTAAACCTGCCTTTTCCTATCTGGCTGGCAGCCATTTTACCAACCACACCAAAACATTTCTGTACCGGACTACAGAGAAGATGTAACAGTGGACCATCAACCTACAAAAATACCAACAATTGCTATGTAAACAGGTATAGCACCAAACAATTTCTTGGCAATAGGTAATTTTACTCAATGTATCAGTAGATAATCATAGTGCATCTAAAATACACTACCTCCAGAAGCAGCCAGCTGTGTATTTAGCCCCGTTTTAATTTAGCTCTGCGTATTTAGCCGGTTCTTTTAATGGTTCAGATGAAACCCATGGTGGCTGTTCTCTATGACCAACAAAAATGTGAGGGAACCAAAGCTTGCTGCTGCATACTTGGCCACTAAGCTCAGGTCAGAAATCATTCTGGAACAAATTTTTGAAAAGGTAAAGTTCCTGTTACATTTTGCTTACAAAGTTCTGGCAGAAGGTCATGAGTCTCATTGGTGCATCTGCACTGGCTACTCAACATCCTGACTTGGAATTATATCTGCGTCTCTTCAATATCACTGGGTTACCTGAGAACTCTCTCCCTAACAGCACTGTGAATGTACTGAAACCATGTGGACTGCAGCGACCCAAGAAGGGAGCTCACCGCCACCTTTTCAAGGGCAACTAGGGACGGGCAATGAGTACTGGGCAAGCCATGAACTAATTAATTAAAATAAATAGATAAATGTATCCAAAGAAAAATCAGTTGAAAGACTGAGAGTAACTGACTTTATCATTGTATTACTGAGGTAGCTACAAGTAACAACAATACAATGTGTGAATTATGCTTTTCTGATTGAGCTGTGCTCCGTTTTCCCACACTCTGTACATGGGGGTGATGGTAGGGTTGTAAAGGATATACATTCACAAAAGCAGGCCATTCTGCCCAACCAGTCCATGATGGAGTTTCTGCTCCACTGAGGCCTTCACCATCTCTTCTCATTTAAATTTGTCATTGGACCCATTTATTTTCCTCTCACTTAAATGCTTTCTTCTTACATTGTCCATTCGCTACATCCACTGCCTATGGTAGAGTTCCAAGTCATTACCACTCTTTAAGAAGTTTAATCTGAATTTCTTATTCAATTTTTTGGTGACTTTCTGATATTGATGGCCTCCAGTGATGTTTTCCCACATAATTAGGGTGGCATGGTGGCTCAGTGGTTAGCACTGCTATCTCACAGCACCACGGTCCCAAGTTCAATTCCAGCCTTGGGTGACTGTCTGTGAGGAGTTTGCACATTCTCCCTATGTCTGTGTGGGTTTCCTCCCACAATCCAAAGATATGCAGGTCAGGTGAAATGGCCATGTTAAATTGCCCACAGTGTTAGGTGCATTAGTCAGAGGGAAATGGGTCTGGGTGGGTTACTCTTTAGAGGGTTGGTGTGGACTTGTTGGGCCGAAGTAAGAACACTGTTGGGAATCTAATCAAATAACAGAAGCCATTCTCTCTTTATTGACTCTGTCAAAGCCATTATTAATTTTTAAGACCTCTCTTCAGGTCAGTCCTTCGCTTTGGAAGCTGCTGTAAACAAAGTAGGGAAGGAAGGGAGCAGTGGAAATGGTCGTACAAATATTAATTAATTCTTCATGCTTTTAGCAATTGCTGCTTTATGTGTCCATATACTGTCCAGCTCACCCTTTAATTTTCTGCTCTTTCATATTATATTGCACAACTTCTTCTTGAACTTCCTCCTGAACCTCTTCCTTCCCACTAAATCCTACAATTTACTAACCTGGAATTCAATCTTTCTGAACAAAACTTCTAAACCAGATAGGGCTTTTGCATATCAAAGGGTTTCACCCATCAATAATCAGTTAGCAATGTTCCATTGAAGAGTTTACCAATGTGTTCAGTGCTGACTCTGAAAACTCACATTTCTCAAACATCTGTAGCATTCTTCACAAGACTTGTGCAGTTCATATTTAGATTGAAAAAGAATTTAAACAATTTTATTGGCTAATTCGCTTGTGAACTTCTTGAACTCAATAAAAGTCTCACATGATTGGATGCTTCATATCCAAGGGTATTTTCATTGACATTATCAAATCTATATTCCCATGAATTGAATACGTATCTAAATCTCTCATTTTTCCTGTAGTTTACAGACCACCCCATGCCTAAGTGAAAAGTGCACTTGATGAAATGTACACCACCATAAATAGCCTGGAATACCCCAAGGCTTGTCATCGTAGCCAATGACTTCAACCAGGTCAGCCTCAAGAATATTCTACCAAGATGCCACGAATATGTCTCCTGTCCCACCAGAGATCCAACACACTGGATCATTGCTACACAACCACATAAACCCACCATTCCATTCCCCACTCACATTTTGGTCAGTCAGACCATAAGGGTGTGCTCATTCTCTCAGCTTACAGCAGAAACTAATGCATGAGGATCTGGGATAGAAGGTCGGATACTGCCGATCTGAGGTAAGGGATGAGTTCCTACATTACTGATTGGACACAGTGGATTGATCCATATTCAAGAACTGAGCAGCCAATCTCCATGCCACTACCATCACAGACTTTATCAGTTAAGTGTGTGCCAAAGAAACCGTGGAAGAACCAAGAGATCCCCTACCAAATAAAGTCAAGTCTGAGGTGTTGAAGTTGGCTGACCCTGACCTATACAGAAGCTCGACGTACGACCTTCACAAAGCCATCAGGGAGACCATGAGACAGTACCAGACTAAGCCAGAGTCTCAATCAAAACGTGTGGGGCACTGGAAAAGCACAGCAAGTCAGGCAGCATCTGAGGAGTAGGAGAGTCAATGTTTCGAGCATAAGCCCTTCATCAGGAATGTGGAGCAGGTGGCGGCCAAAGGGGGCTGAGAGATAAATGGGAGGGGTTGGGGGGGTGGCGGCCGCTGGAGCTGGAGGGAAGGTAGCAGGGAATGTGAGTCCCAGACTAACCACAAAAACCAGCTCAACTCTGGCAAGGCCGATACACTATAATGGGCCACAAAGTGAAGTTGAGTAGAAATCACTGACAACAATGCATCCCTCCCCGATGAGCTCAATCCATTGTTTTAGTATGGAACAGAAGGTCAGTGGCTCTGACATCCTTCATTATGAAGAGCTTAGAAAGGTTAGTAATGGCACACATCAACTCCAGCCTCCCAGATTGCCTCGATCTGCTACAATTCGCTGACTGTCACAGTAGGTCATAAGACCTACTGTGGAAAGTAGGTGGAAGTCGTACGAGGATAGGTTGAGAGTTCTCGGCCTTTTCTCGTTGGAACGGCGAAGGATGAGGGGTGACTTGATAGAGGTTTATAAGATGATCAGAGGAATAGATAGAGTAGACAGTCAGAAACTTTTTCCCCGGGTACAACAGAGTGTTACAAGTGGACATAAATTTAAGGTGAAGGGTGGAAGGTATAGGGGAGATGTCAGGGGTGGGTTCTTTACCCAGAGAGTGGTGGGGGCATGGAATGCGCTGCCCGTGGGAGTGGTAGAGTCGGAATCATTGGCGACCTTTAAGCGGCATTTGGATAGGTACATGGATGGGTACTTAATCTAGGTTAGAAGTTCGGCACAACATCGTGGGCCGAAGGGCCTGTTCTGTGCTGTATTGTTCTATGTTCTATGTTCTATGTTCTAAGACTGTAAGATCAAAAGCCAAAGGGGCTGAAATTAAGCCATTTGGCCCTTCGAGTCTGTCATGGCTGATAGGTTATTCAACCTCATTTTCCTGCTTTCTCCCATAGTCTTTTGATCCCCTTGGCAATCAAGAACTTATCTATCTCTGTTTTAAATATACTCAATGACCTGGCCCCTACAGCCTTCTGTGGCAATGAGTTCCGTAGATTCACCACTGTCTGGCTGAAGAGGTTTCTCCTTACCTTTGTTCTAAAGGGTCTTCCCTTTACTCTAAGGCTGTGCCCTTGGGTCCTCATCTCCCCTGCCAATGGAAACATTTTGCCAACATCCACTCTGTCCAGGCCATTCAGTATTCTGTCTGTTTCAGTTAGGACCTCCCCCCCCCCTCCCCCCCTCATTCTTTTAAACTCCACTGAGTATAGACCCAGGGCCCTCAAACATTCCTCACATGTTAAGCCTTTCATTCCTGGGACCATTCTTGTGTCCCTCCTCTGGACCTGCTCCAGGACCAATACATCTTTCCTGAGGTACGGGGCCCAAAATTGTTCACAATCCTCTAAATGTGATCTGACCAGAGCTTTATAAAATCTCAGAAATATATCCCTGCTTTTATATTCTAGTTCTCTCAAAATGAATGACAACATTGTATTTACCTTCCTAATTACAGACTCAACCTGTAAGTTTACCTTAAGAGAAACCTGGATTATGACTCTCAAGTCCCTTTGCACTTCAGATTGCTGAATTTCCTCCTCAGTTAGAAAACAGCCCATGCCTCTATTCTTCCTACTAAAGTGCATGACCTCACATTTTCCCACGTTGTACTCCATCTGCCCCTTCTGTGCCCACTCTCCTAATCTGTCCAAATCCTTCTGCAGCGTCCCCACCTCCTCAATGCTACCTGTCCCTCCAACTATCTTTGTATCATCTGCAAACATAGCCAGGATGCCCTCAGTTCCTTCATCTAGATCATTAATGTATAAAGTGAAAAGTTGTGGTCCCAACACTGAGCCTTGTGGGACACCACTTGTCACCAGCTGCCATCCTTAGAAGGACCCTCTTATCCCCACTTTCTGCTTTCTGACAGGCAGCCAGGCTTAGCACCTTGCCTCTGACACTATGATTCACAGCAGGCACCATCTTCCTGGCCTGACATTCATCCCTGCAACATCTAGTTATCAAGGATACCTACATCGGAATCCTATGTTTTAACTTTCACTCCTCCTTCAACACCATAATCGAAACAAAACTAATTTCCAGACTCTGAGACCTAGGACACTACTCCTCCTTCTGCAACTGGATCCTAGACTTCCTGACCCGCAGACTGCAATCTGTTAAGATAGGCAACAACACCTCTTCCACGATAAACCTCACCACTGGTGACATGCAAGTCTACATACTCAGCCCTCTATTATACTCCTGCACTTGTGACTGTGTGAGCAAATTCAGTCCTAATTCCAGTTACAAATTTGCAGATGATATCACCATAGTGGGTCAAACAACACTGAGACAGAGTAAAGGGAAGTGATAGAAAGCTTAGTGACACGATGTAAAGACAATAATCTCTCCATCATTGTCAGCAAAACAAAGGAGCTGGTCATCAACTTCAGGAAGCAGAGTGGAGTTCACGCCCCTGTCTGTATCGGTGGGGATGAGGTGGAGGTGGAGGGAGTAAATATCACCAACAATCTGTCCTGGTCCATCCACATTCACACTACAGTCAAGAAATCGCACCAATGCCTCTACTTCCTCAGGAGGCTAAGGGAATTCGGCATGTCCATAAGGTCTCGTACTAATTTTTATAAATACATTATAGAAAGCATCCTACTCAGATGCATCGCAGCTTGGTAGGTCAACTGCTGTGCCCAAGACCAGAAGAAATTACACAAAGTCGTAAACAGAGCCCTGTCCATCAAACAAACCAGCCCTTCCTTCCATTGACTCCATCTACACTTGCTGTTACTTCGGGAAAGAGACCCCTCCCACCCCGGTTATACTCTCTTCATAATCAGAGACCCCTCCCACCCCGGTTATACTCTCTTCATAATCAGAGACCCCTCCCACCCGGGTTATACTCTCTTCATAATCAGAGACCCCTCCCACCCCGGTTATACTCTCTTCATAATCAGAGACCCCTCCCACCCCGGTTATACTCTCTTCATAATCAGAGACCCCTCCCACCCCGGTTATACTCTTGTCTACCCTCTCCCATTAGAGAGAAGATACAGAAATTTGAAAACACGTATCAACAGATTCAAGAACAGCTTCCTTCCCTCTGTTATCAGACTTTTGAATGGACCTCTCATATATTAGAGTTGGTCTTTCTCTGCATCTTCTCTGACACTGTAACACTATATTCTGCATTCTGTTCTGTTACCCTGATATACTTATTTACAATATGATTTCTCTGGTTAGCGTGAAGAACATGTGACAATAATAAATCAATCAAATCAAATCAAATTCAACTTCATTCATAAATCAAAAGTTAAAGTGAGAAGTCTTCAAATCAATTGGAATGTGAAAAGTTATAATCCTGAAACGTTAACTCGCTTACCCTCTCCACAGATGCTGCCAGGTCTGCTAAATATTTACCTCATGTTTTAGCTCCAGATTTACACCAGCTGCAGTATTTTGCCTTTCATATTAGTCATCTTAAACTTGGCTTATACCTACCCAGCTCCTTCAATGTCTCTTCACTAGGAAGTAGGCTATGTCCTTGGAGTACTGTAGAGAGCGTTCTGCTATAATGAGTGTTTTGTTGTAATGAGTGTTTGGTTAATGTGAATTTGCTGTAATGTGATTGATGAACTGGGTCTCACTGTTTCTAAGACACAGATTTTTAAAGCATGTATTGGTTATGATGCAATTCCAGTCCCATTAGTTTAAATGGTCCTGCTATTATGTGATTTTCTTATAACATAGAATTGCACGAGGATGGGACTACTGTGTGATAGCAGGCACGGTGTCTCAGTGGTTAGCACTGCTGCCTCACAGCACCAGGGACCCAGGTTTAATTCCAGCCTCAGGTGATTGTCTGTGTGGAGTTTGCACATTCTCCCCGTGTCCCTGAGTTTCCTCTGAGTGCTTTGGCTTCCTCCCACAGCCCAAAGATATGCAGGTTAGGCGATTTGGCCACAGGACATTACCTATAGTGTTCAGGGATATGTAGGTTAGGGACTTCATTCAGGGGAAATGTTCGGGAATGGGTCAGGGTAGGTTAGTCTTCAGAGGGTCAGTGTGGGCTTGTTGGGCCAAACGGCCTGTTTCCAAACTGTATGGATTCTATGAACTGACTACATGCAGAATCTACACACTCTTGCAGCAGGATTTGTTTGCACTTGTGATGGGAATTGGACCTTGAGTTTTATCTTGTCTCCAGGCTAGCACTTTCACTGGAAGCTAGACCCCAGTGAAGGAATTGAGTGTGTAATCTTTGTTGACATTTCTGTACTGTTCTCACAAGCTGCTAGCTGTTGGAGATGTTGCCTCTTAGATGTTACCTTTCATTACCAGTTTGGATACACGTTAAAGATTCACCAGCACTATGATGAAGAATGACAGGGAGTAATCCTGATACCCAAACCCTCAAATCAATGCCAGCAATACAAATTATTAATTGGTTTTTCATCTTTTTGGTCCATCGAGACATTGCAGCATGTAAAGTTTTTGCCCCATCGTGCACACTGCTACACATCAAAATCATTCATTGGCTGTTAAATAGTTTGTGAGATCCTGAAATTGTGAAATGCTACTTCTTCATTCTTTTGAAATGTTGCAGAATTTGCAGATCACAATATCAAGTAATCTAAACTCTTGATGGACAGATATGTTAAGTTTCCCTTTAGATTCCCTCCAAACTAACTTTCAGAATATCATTCTACATGTGTATTTTACAAACCTGATCAGACACTTTTACAGAGAGGATTTCATTAAAGATTGTGTATTACAATGCATTTGAACCTCTCGGTCCCCCTGTAACAGTCAACCCTAACATAAACTTAACGTTTATCTAGCTTTTATTTTGAATGACTTAAGGAACACAATTATTTTTGCTGAGACTATTATCTTCAGCTCTGGAGACAAAAATAATCTAACTCAATGCTTCCAATTGAAGTAAATATCTCAGACAATATGCAATAGTTACCATTTAAAATAATACATTTTGATCCAAGACAGAAATTGCTCGTGCAAAAAGAATGGGTTACATGTTAATGTACACAATGTGCTGCTGTCCTACACTGTGCTCCGAGTGCGTCAGAGGGTGTGGCCAGCAGTTCCTCTCCAGTCTGGCAATTTGCAGAGACCCAGCAGCACAGCTGTAAGGAATTAACGTGGCATGTCTCCCTGAAGACTTACAATATTCATGTGTCTGCATCAGCTAGATCGACTGATTTCTCTCATTCCACTGTGCTAGAGAAACCTTATACAGTCAGTCCAGAAACGCAATGTACAGAATATGTTCCTTATTATCTTACATCAGCAAAAGTGAATTTTTAGGTTTGAAAGTAATGTTCTATAAATGGGCCACAGTACATTAAAAAAGTAATACTGGCACATGTTTAGCTTGACTGTACATAGGCAATGTGTACCATTTGTACAGGAAACTCTGCTATCTGATACAGACAAATGAATAGGGGTCTGTTCTAACCAATTGCTGGTTTCACTCTTAACTACCAGCTGTTTTTCTGTGGCAGGTATTCACTAACTGAACATACAATCTTCATGGGCTATGCATATGAAATCAAGAATAACACATTTTGTATAAACTGTTCAATACCATATGTGGACAGGTTGTTACTTATAGTAAAGTTCTTCTCTATGCATACAGAAGTGCTAAAGTGATTGTCTATTGAAAGGAAGATAATTTGGAAATATATCCCACTTGTACAAGACTTTCTTTCACCAGACGACATGAAATAGCTTTCTGCGATTTCCTAATGATTCAGTGGTTAACACACTCAGCAGTGTGGGAATATGTTCCAAATCAGAAGATCCCTGAATCAGTCCCAGTCAGTGCTGAGTGAACTGATTTTAGTGAAAGTATCAACTCAGATACAATAATTGACCTCAATGACTTACATTAAGGAGGAGAATCTCATCATGATGTATATGCATTGGTTTTATTTATAAGTGGTTAACATTGAGTGATACTAGGGTTGTCTTTAATGGTTGAAGAGGCACAAAGATGATATTCAGCTCCCAATTGCCAATAGATGGTTGGCAGTGAACATCAAGACATCACATCAGCCATTTCGTCAAAACTAAAGACACATAGCACACAGACTAAAACTGGGTGCACAGCACAGCAGCTTATCTCTGAGAGTGGCAGGGGATCAGGAACTTGTGCTGGGAGACAACAGGGAGAGAAACAAAGATGGAAATAAATGAGAAAAGTAAAAGGAATAGTAGAAGGCAGAGGTAAAAAGGGCCAGCAACATACAGGGTCATACTACAAAGAAAAAGTGTAAACTTATCAAAAGGCCAGTCTAAAGGTATTACATCTGAATGCACAGAGCATTCGCTATAAGGTAGATGAAATGCCATTTCAAATAATTGGAAATAGATATGGTATGATTGTAACTACAAAAGCATGGTTGCAGGGTGACGAAGGTTGGGAGCTAGAAAGGACAAGCAAAAAGGAAAAGCGGACAGATGATCTTGTTTGTGAAAGATAAAATCCGCTTCTTTCTTTCCCGCCGTACCGACCAGTACCCTTCCACTGACACCCTCCTTCGACTGACTGAACTGGTCCTCACCCTGAACAACTTTTCTTTCCAATCCTCCCACTTCCTCCAAACGAAAGGAGTAGCCATGGGCACCCGCATGGGCCCCAGCTATGCCTGCCTCTTCGTAGGGTATGTGGAACAATCCATCTTCCGCAACTATACTGGCCCCACCCCCCACATTTTCCTCCGCTACATTGATGACTGTATCGGCGCCGACTCGTGCTCCCACGAGGAGGTTGAACAGTTCATCCACTTCACCAACAGCTTCCACCCCGACCTCAAATTCACCTGGACAGTCTCAGATTCCTCCCTCCCCTTCCTCGACCTTTCTATTTCTATCTCAGGCGACCGAATCAACACGGACATCTACTACAAACCGACCGACTCCCACAGCTACCTGGACTACACCTCCTCCCACCCTGCACCCTGTAAAAACGCCATCCCATTCTCCCAATTCCTTCATCTCCGCTGCATCTGCTCCCAGGAGGACCAGTTCCAAAAATGCACAACCCAGATGGCCTCCTTCTTCAAGGACCGCAATTTCCCCCCCGACGTGGTCGACGATGCCCTCCACCGCATCTCTTCCACTTCCCGCTCCTCCGCCCTTGAGCCCCGCTCCTCCAACCGCCACCAGGACAGAACCCCACTGGTCCTCACCTACCACCCCACCAATCTCCATGTACAGCGCAACATCCGCCGTCATTTCCGCTACCTCCAAACGGACCCCACCACCAAGGATATATTTCCCTCCCCTCCCCTATCAGCATTCCGTAAAGACCACTCCCTCCGTGATTCCCTCGTCAGATCCACACCCCCCACCAACCCAACCTCCACTCCCGGCACCTTCCCCTGCAACCGCAGGAGGTGCAAGACTTGCGCCCACACCTCCCCCCTCACCTCCCTCCAAGGCCCCAAAGGAAACTTCCATATCCGCCACAGATTCACCTGCACCTCCACACACATCATCTATTGCATCCTCTGCACCCGATGTGGCCTCCTCTATATTGGGGAGACAGGCCGGCTACTTGCAGAGCGTTTCAGAGAACACCTCTGGGACACCCGGACCAACCAACCCAACCACCCTGTGGCTCAACACTTCAACTCCCCGTCCCACTCCACCAAGGATATGCAAGTCTTTAGACTCCTCCATCGCCAGACCACAACAACACGACGGTTGGAGGAAGAGCGCCTCATCTTCCGGCTAGGAACCCTCCAACCACAAGGGATGAACTCAGATTTCACCAGTTTCCTCATTTCCCCTCCCCCCACCTTGTCTCAGTCAAATCCATCAAATTCAGCACCGCCTTCCTAACCTGCAATCTTCTTCCTGACCTCTCCGCCCCCAACCCAGTCTGACCTATCACCCTCACCTTGACCCCCTTCCACCTATCACATTTTCGACACCCCTCCCCCAAGTTCCTCCTCCCTACCTTTTATCTTAGCCTGCTGGACAAACTTTCCTCATTCCTGAAGAAGGGCTTATGCCCGAAACGTCGATTCTCCTGTTCCCTGGATGCTGCCTGACCTGCTGCGCTTTTCCAGCAACAAATTTTCAGCTCTGATCTCCAGCATTTGCAGACCTCACTTTCTCCTCAAAGATAAAATCAAAGCAATCATGAGAAAGGATACTAGTACAAAAAAATCCAATCTGCATGGCATTAAGATGCAAGAAGGATTGGAAAGCATTAGTGAGGGTTGTCTATTAGCCTCCAAACTGTAGGCATAAGAGTTAAGGTTAAAAATTAAAAGTAAGTTAAATAAAAATAGAGATGCCAGGCCAGGCGATGTGTTATACCTGCATTTGATGTGGGAGTCAGTGGACCCCACTGTAGTTCATTGTGACCACATCTGTAACAAGTGTCAGTTGCTTGAGGAACTGCAGCTCAGAGTTAAAGAGCTCGAGTCTGAGTTGGGGACATTGTGTCACTTCAGGGAGGGGGACAGTTACCTGGATGCTGTTTTGCAGGAGAATGTCATACCCCTTAGATTCGCCAAACTTGGTGCAAGGTCTGGAACAGAAGGGTGAGTCTGCAACTGTGTCAGGCATTGGCATCCAGAACGTACTGTTTGGAGTGCTTCACGCGGTGCCTCTAGCCAATCGTGTTGAGTTTCCTGTTCCTGGCAGGACAAAGGCACAAACTGGATGGCAGATTAGTGAGCTGAGCAAAGCACCATGGGAGAGAGCACCATTCAAGTAGGGGAAGAAAAAGATAACTATTGTTGTTATGGGGGTAACATAGTTAGCACAGAACCCTGTGAAAACCCATCCTGACAAGCTTCCTTTATCTGAACAGTCTGTCTGCTGTTCGTTAGCTAATCCTTCATCCTTGCTAGTAACTATTCCCAACAACATTGGTTCATATCTTATTAAGTAACCTTATATGAAACACTGGCAACTCAATATTCAAAAGTATTCAATGTTCCAGAAAAATAGACAAGAAGTCAAAGGTATCAGTGCAGTTATATAACTTGTGATGTCTGTGTAATAGTAATATGAAATAACTTTAGGTGGAATAGAAAGTTCTAACAAGGGACTGAAGTAAGAGGTGGGAGTTGTCTGTCTGCCTTAGATATCTAGGTGTAACAATCACATCATAGCAGAATTTTAAAATTCAGTTTGAGGCAAAATAACTCAGGTTTCAAACCAGTTCCTCAACTTAAATAAGGACAATTGCAGAGGGATACAGAGGTCTGAAGAAAGTTATCTAAAGCAGGCTGTGAGTATGGACTAAAGGCATGTGCAATAAATGAGCAGTGATGGATGAGCTCAGAGAGGAGGAGGGTCTGACCGGCAGGGGAAGGGGAGAGTTCAAGTCCAGCATGGGGTCGGGGCAGGGAGGTGGGGGGAACAACCCTCATGGGGAGTGCGAGCCCTTCTCAGGTAAGCCCAGCCTGGAATGTCTACATGCTCATTGCTAAATAAGGACTTCAATGCTGAACTTTTAACTTCATTTTCTTTATTTTTCAACTTTACATTAAGAAGAAGTGTAATTTAGAACTTTTGTCTTATTTCTTTCCGTAGATTTTGTACCTAGGTACCTTTATTCCTAAGATGGTACTGGGAATGGTGAC
The DNA here is from genome assembly GCF_037043375.1 of Chiloscyllium plagiosum. Lineage (NCBI taxonomy): Eukaryota > Metazoa > Chordata > Chondrichthyes > Orectolobiformes > Hemiscylliidae > Chiloscyllium > Chiloscyllium plagiosum. Next base: position 2,192,189 of record NW_028270140.1, read on the forward strand.
TTGGTGCATTTGTCATGTTACTCCTGTATCCCTGTCCTTGAGTGCATATGACAATAAAACCTATTTCTAATTCCAACGATATACCAAACGCCTTCTTCACTATCCTATCTACCTGAGACTCTGCTTTCAAGAAGCTATGAACCTGCACTCCAAGGTTTCTTTGTTCAGCAACACTCCCTAGGACCTTACCATTAAGTGTAAGTCCTCCTAAGATTTGCTTTCCTAAAATGCAGTCCCTCACATTTATGTAAATTAAACTCCATCTGCCACTCCTCAGCCCATTGGCCCATCTGGTAAAGATCCTATTGTACTCTGAGGTAACCTTCTTTGCTGTCCACTATACCTTCAATTTTTGTGTCATCTGCAAATTTACTAACTATACTTCCTATGTTCACATTCAAATCATTTATATAAATGACAAAAAACAGTTGTCCCAACATCGATCTTTGTGACACTCCACTGGTCACAGCTTCCAGTCTGAAAAGTAACCCTCCACCACCACCCTGTGTCTTCTACCTTCAAGCCAGTTCTGTATCCAAATGGCTAGTTCTTCCTGTATTCCATGAGATCTAATCTTGCTAACCACTCTCCCATAAGGAACCTTGTCAAACGCCTTACTAAAATCCATATCAATCACATCTACCACTCTATTCTCATCAATCCTTTTTGTTACTTCTTCAGAAAACTCAATCAAGTTTGTGAGACATGATTCCCCATGCACAAAGCCATGTTGACTATCCCTAATCAGTCCTTGCCTTTCCATATAGATGTACATCCTGTCGCTCAGGATTCCCTCCAACAACTTGCCCACCACTGATGTCAGGCTCACTGGTCTATAGTTCCCAGGTTTTTCCTTACCATCCTTCTTATGCAGCACAGTAGTTCAGTGGTTAGCACTGCTGCTGCGCAGCGCCGCGATTCCAGCCTCAGGTGACTGTGTGCAGTTCGCACATACTCCCCGTGTCTGCGTGGGTTTCTTCCTGGTGCTCCGATTTCCTCCCACAACCCAAAAGATGTGCAGGCTAGGTAATTTGGCAATGCTAAATTGCCCATAGTGTTCAGGGATGTGTAGACTATTTGCACAGGTCAGGTGTATATATAGGTTCAGGGAATGGGTCTGGGTGGGTTACTCTTTGAAGGGTCGATGTGGACTTGTTGGGCTTTATTCAAGTGTAGAGGTCATACACTTGAATAAAGAGAATCAAAAGGCACACTATTACTTAAATGGAGAGAAATTCCTAAAAAAGTGCATAGCACAGGGATTTGTGTGTTCGTGTGCATGAAACACAAAAGGTTAGCTTGCAGGTGTAGCAAGTAATTCAGAAGGAAAATGGATTTTGGTCTTTGTTGCTATTGGATTGGAGCTGAAAAATAGGGAATTGTTATGTCACTGTACAAGGTGCTGGTGAGGCTACACCTGGAGTACTGTGTGCAGTTTCAGTCCCCATATTTATTAAAAGATATACTGGCATTAGTGGCATTTCAAAAGAGAATTCACTCAGCTGGTTCCTGGGATAAAGGGCTGGACTTATCAAGAATGACTAAACAGGTTATACCTTTATTCATTAAAGTTTAGAAGAATGAGGGTTGATCTCATTGAAACATACAAGGTTCTAAGCAGGCTTATCAGGATAGATACTGAGAAGACATTTTTTATTCAATCATTGGATGAGGGCATTGCTGGCTGGGCCAGCATTTACTGCCCATCCCTAATTGCCGAGAGGGCAGTTAAGAGATAACCACATTACTGTGGGTCTGGAGTCGCATGTAAGTCAGACCAGGTAAGGATGACAGATTTCCTTCCCTAATGGACATTAGTGAACCAAATGAGTTTTTCCTGACAATTGAAAATGGATTCATAGTCATCATTTGACTCCTAATTCCAGATTTTTATTGGATACAATTTCCACCATTTGCCATGGCTGGATTCAAACCCATGTCCCCAGAACATTACCTGGGTCTCTGAATTAATAGTCAGTGATAGTACCACTAGGCCATCACCTTCCCATCAGATGCTTCCCCGATTGCAAGTATCTTGAAGGAGTAGCCATGGTTATAGAATGTGGACACAGATTTAAAACAGGTGTGAAGGGTGTTCTTCTCTCAGACAGTAGAGGTTTTCTACCCTCAGTGAGTCGTGAAGGCTAGACCACTGAAAATATTTAAAGAAGTAGATGCATATATTGAAAATGAGAAAGTGGAAAGCTGTAAGGAGCTGACACAGTGAGGAGTAGAGTCCTCGGGCAGATCAGCCATGATTGTACAGCATGGTGGAGCAGGCTTGAGGGACTGAATGGTCTACTGCTCCTGATTCTTATGTTCTTCCTTTAACTGCAATGAGTGAGGAACTCTTACTGCAGGACCTTGATGAGACTGCACCTGGAATATTGTGTGCAGTTTAATCTTCTTATCTATTTGCCTTGGAGGAAGTGCAATGGAGGTTCACCAGGTTGAGGGAGTTTCTGCCATCGGTGCATTAGTCACAATGAGAGATTGGGTCGGCTGGGCTGTTATTACTTGGAGTTTAAAAGAATGAAAGGGGATCTCATTGAGACATATAAGCAGGTTGTAGTAGATTGGGTTGGGATATCTGGTTGGCATGGACGAGTTGGATTGAAGGGTCTGTTTCTGCGCTGTACATCTCGATGACTATGACACTATAACTGGACAGACTGGGTGCAGGGATGATGTATCATCCTTGCCCAGAACAAGTGGTGAAAGGTACAGAGATATTGTAGTCCTTATTGGACTGATATGAGGAGGTGTTTTCTCATCAGAGGATGGATAACCTGTGGAATTCTCTACCACAGAAGGCTGTGGAGGGCCAGTCACTAAATATATTTATCGTTCTGCTATAATGCACGTTTCCTCAAAGCAAATTCATTGTAACACGATCAACAAATTGGGGACGCTATTTGTAAAGCGCGAAGTTTTAAAACATGTATTGGCTGTAACACGATTACATTGCCAACACTTTAAGCACTGTTTCTAAAGTGAGAGTTTCCTATAACAGGGAGTTGCACAAGAACACAACCATCATGTTGTAGAAGACCTGACTGTATTTTGATGGAGCTGTGATTTATATGTATTTATATGTTGTTGTGGTTCTGTTCGCCGAACTGGGAATTTGTGTTGCAGACGTTTCGTCCCCTGTCTGGGTGACATCCTCAGTGCTTGGGAGCCTCCTGTGAAGCGTTTCTGTGTTGTTTCCTCCGGCATTTATAGTGGTTTATCTCTGCCGCTTCAGGTTGTCAGATCCAGCTGTCCGCTGCAGTGGCCGGTATATTGGGTCCAGGTCGATGTGTTTGTTGATAGAAACTGTGGATGAGTGCCATGCCTCTAGGAATTCCCTGGCTGTTCTCTGTTTGGCTTGTCCTATAATAGTAGTGTTGTCCCAGTCGAACTCATGTTGCTTGTCATCTGTGTGTGTGGCTACTAAGGATAGCTAGTCGTGTCGTTTCATGGCTAGTTGGTGTTCATGGATACGGATTGTTAGCTGTCTTCCTGTTTGTCCTATATAGTGTTTTGTGCAGTCCTTGCATGGGATTTTGTACACTCATTCCTGAAGAAGGGCCTGTGCCCGAAACGTCGAATCTCCTGTTCCCTGGATGCTGCCTGACCTGCTGTGCTGTTCCAGCAATAAAGTTTCAATTTTGTACACTACATTGGTTTTGCTCATGCTGGGTATCGGGTCCTTCATCCTGGTGAGTTGTTGTCTGAGAGTGGCTGTTGGTTTGTGTGCTGTTATGAGTCCTAGTGGTCGCAGTAGTCTGGCTGTCAGTTCGGAAATGCTCTTGATGTATGGTAGTGTGGCTAGTCCTTTGGGTTGTGGCATGTCCTCATTCCGTTGTCTTTCCCTTAGGCATCTGTTGATGAAATTGCGGGGGTATCCGTTTTTGGCGAATACATTGTATAGGTGTTCTTCTTCCTCTTTTTGCAGTTCTGGTGTACTGCAGTGTTTTGTGGCTCTTTTGAACAGTGTCTTGATGCAACTTCTTTTGTGTGTGTTGGGGTGGTTGCTTTCGTAGTTCAGGACTTGGTCTCTGTGTGTGTGGCTTTCCTGTGTACCTTTGTGGTGAATTCTCCGTTTGGTGTTCTCTGTACCATCACGTCTAGGAATGGGAGTTGGTTGTCCTTTTCTTCCTCTCTAGTGAATCGGATTCCTGTGAGTGTGGCGTTGATGATCCGGTGTGTGTTCTCTATTTCTGTGTTTTTAATGATTACAAAGGTGTCATCCACATATCTGACCCAGAGTTTGGGTTGAATTTGCGGTAAGACTGTTTGTTCTAATCTTTGCATTACCGCTTCTGCTATGAGTCCAGAGATGGGTGAGCCCATGGGTGTGCCATTGATTTGTTCATATATTTGGTTGTTGAATGTGAAGTGTGTTGTGAGGCACAGGTCCAGTAGTTTGAGTATGCCGTCTTTGTTGATAGGTTCAACGTCCTGTTGTCTGTTCTGTATGTCCAGCAGGTTGGCTATTGTTTCTCTGGCTAGGGTTTCGTCGATAGAGGTGAACAGTGCCGTTACGTCGAATGAGACCATGGTTTCTTCCTTGTCTATGTGTATATTTCTGATGATGTCCAAGAATTGCTGTGTTGACTGTATAGAGTGTCTGGATCCGCTGATCAGGTGTTTCAGTTTCTGCAGCGGACAGCTGGAACTGACAACCGGAAGTGGCAGAGACAAACCACTACAAATGCCGGAGGAAACATCACAGAAGCGCTTCACAGGAGGCTCCCAAGCACTGAGGATGTCACCTAGACAGGGGACGAAACGTCAGCAACACAAATTCCCAGCTCGGTGAACAGAACCACAACAACGAGCACCAGAGCTACAAATCTTCTCACAAACTTTGAGCATTGATACACATTTATATATCGATGTTGTTTGCATCAAGTTTGGGTTCTTGAGCACCTGGGTTGTTTATGTGCGTCTGTCTCTGTGTTTGGAGTTGACAATTGACTTCTGAGAGAAAACTACAATACTCATAATTCCAGGAGAGACAAATTACCCAGAGTCTGTAAGGAATTACCAAGAAGGCTTGGGGAGAAGACTTTCCAGATTCAGTGAGTCTGTGCAGAGAGGTATTTGGGAAAGAAGCATGTATGAAGCACCAAAGCAATGAGAGATCTTTCAATAGAGTAAGATATGCAAAGCAGCATTTGTGAAAGAAATTGCATAATATTAAACTTCATTTGTGACTCCTCAGGTATTGAAGAAGGATTGCACCTGAAACATCGACTTCTGCACCTCCTGCTGCCTGGCTTGTTGTGTTCTTCCAGCCTCCTGCCTGTCTCCTCAGGTTTTGAAGCAGTCCATATCTAAATGCAGCAAGACCTGAACAATATCCTTGGACTGAAAACTGGCAAGTACCTTTCACACCACACAAATGCCAGCAATGCCCATCTGCAATAAGAGACAATCTAATCTCCACCCCTTGACATTCAATGGTGTTAGCATCATTTAATCCTCCCACAATCAATAACCTGGGGGTTACCATTGACCAGAAACTCAACTGAACTCACCGTATAAATACAATGGTTACAAGAGCAGGTCAGAGGCTATGAATGCTGGATTAACTTACCTCCTGACTTTCCTGAGCCTGTCCAGCAACTGCAAGGCAAAAGTCAGGAGTGTGACAGAATGTACCCCACTTGTCTGTGTGAGTACAGCTCCATCAAGAACTTGACACCATCCAGGACAAAGCAGCCCATTTGATTGGCACCACATCCACAAGCATTCATTCCCTCCACACCGACGCTCAGTAGCAACAGTGTAGAAGTCCACCATAGATTTTTAAACAGCACCTTCCAACCTACAACGATTTCCATCTAGAAGATACATGGGGACACCACTCCTGCAAGTTCCCCTCCGAGTCACACACCATTCTGACTTGCACCATTCCTTCAGTGACGCTGGGTCAAAATCGTGGAATTCCCTCCCTCAGGGCATTGCGGGTCAACTTACAGCACATGGACTATCATGTCTCAAGAAGACAGCTCACCATCACCTTCTCAATGACAACTAGAAACAGGCAATAAATGCTCGTCCAGCTCTTGACACCCATATCCTACCAATGATTTTTTAAAAAAATTCTCAGGAAAGAGAGTTTAAAGCAATGAAGTTATCTTAGAATAAGAAGTTATTATTCATACCAGACACAAATATTGGGATGTAGTTGGGAGAAAAGAAGTGATAAGAAAAGAAGTAAAAAGAATCAAAGCTGTGGCAGAATTCGTATAACATTGGGAGGAAACCAAGCCAGGAGCTCAATAATAACTCAGAAAGGGTTATCTACATTTCTAGCGGATGAATTGAAATTTTAATTATGTCAAGCCCATCAAAGTATTAAAGAAAAGAGAAAAACCTACTCTCTTGAAAGTGAGCTGGGCTGGGTCTTGCTAGAAGTGATGTTCCAGGAATTGCAATAGTGTTTGTAAGCTTTACCCTCCTTGGATCATTTCGATTGTGTGTTCAAAAATTGTTGAATCTGCAATTTAAAGGGTCAGCATTTCTTTTCCATTTCCACTGTTAATCAACTTTTGTTTTATTGTTAAAACACTGACCGTAACTTTGTGCTCATATGTGTGAGTCCAAAATGTTCTTGGTAAGTTTTTTTAAAGAAATTATTATCTATCCACCCAAGTTCCTGTTAGCGACCTACCTTGTTCAGTATTATCATCAACTGAACATCTGCCCTAGCAATGGGGGGCCCCAATATCATATCATATTTAAGAAAAAAGTAAATATATTTCTAAATGCTGAAAGCTATGGAAGGACAGTAGATTAGATTAGATTAGATTACTTACAGTGTGGAAACAGGCCCTTCGGCCCAACAAGTCCACACCGACCCGCCGAAGCGTAACCCACCCATACCCCTACATTTACCCCTTTACCTAACACTACGGGCAATTTAGCATGGCCAATTCACCTGACTTGCACATCTTTGGACTGTGGGAGGAAACCGGAGCCCCCGGAGGAAACCCACGCAGACACGGGGAGAACGTGCAAACTCCACACAGTCAGTCGCCTGAGTCGGGAATTGAACCCGGGTCTCTGGCGCTGCGAGGCAGCAGTGCTAACCACTGTGCCACCGTGCCGCCCACAATTTTTTTTTCTTTTTTTTTTTCTTTTTCTTTTTTTTTCTGAGACACTCCAGACACAAGAGTGAGTTACTGTGTGTTACACACCACCCGGATCAGAGGCAGAGTTGGAGAAACCTGGCCCAGTGCTGAAATGCCCCAGGAGAAGCTACAGAAACAAGAACTGGCCTATGTCCTTGTACTCAGGACGGGGAGGGAGGTAGTGATGGTAATGAGGTCAACCAGGTGGACCTCATAGAAGATGAGTTCCCTGATTGGGGCTGTTAACCTGGTCCAATCAGGGAGCTCTGGCTGACAGATATAAACAGGAGTGTCAGAGGTTCTGCTCACTCTGAGAGCTGGTTCTGAGGGAGCTGGAACAGTGTCAAGGACACTCCATTTGTAAATAAAGAGTGATTTGGTGATGGGATAATGGCTTCTGTGGAGTTGTTTCACTTCCCTCCATCATAAGGTCAGAAGTGGGGCTGAATGAGTTACCCATTGCAATATTCCTAGCCTCTGACTAGCTCTTTTAGTCACTGTATTTATCTCACAGTTTCATAGAACATAGTTTGAGTGTAGTATAGCATTAAGGTGGAGGATCAACCATCATCATGTTAAATGACAAAGAGAGGATTTGATGGTCCAAATGACCTTCTCCTGCTTATACATTTTATATAGAGGTTTCTAATTTTTACATAATTTTACATGGAGTGGAATACAAGGCCAGTATTGTCGTCCAATCCTAATTACCCTTGAGAATGTAATGAGCCTCCTTTTCAATATGGCACAGGAACTTTCACAGTGCTCTGTGGGAGGGAGCCCAAGGATTTTAATTTAGAGACAGAGAAAGAATGGCAATGTGATTCCAAATCAGTATGGCAATGGTTTGGAGGGGAACTTGCAAGTGATGGTGTTCCAGAATGTGCGCTGCACTTGTCTTTCTAGCTGCTTTCTAGAAATTTGGAAGATGCTGATAAGGGAAATGCAATGAATTGTACTTTTTGCATAAAGGAAACACAATGTTGCCACTGTGCATTTCTGGTGGAGGGAGTGAATGTTTAAGATCGTAGAACCGGTCCCAGTCAGGTGTATTGCTTTATCTTAGCTGGTGTTGAGCTTCTTGAGTGTTTTTGGACTCATTCCATCATGTTCCTGACTTCTGCTTTGTAGATAGTGGACAGCCTTTGCAGAAAAGGAGAAATTACTTACCCTAGAATTGACAATCTCTTGACCTGCTGCAGTTGGCACAGCATTTGCATGGCTCATGTAGTTTAGTTTTTGCTTAATGGTAACCCCTAATGTTGGTATGGGGAGTTCAGCAAAATTTATGTCATTGAATGCCACAGGGTGGCACAGTGGCACAGTGGTTAGCACTGCTGCCTCACAGCAACAGAGACCCGGTTTCAATTCCCACCTCAGGTGACTGTCTGTGTGGAGTTTGCACGTTCTCCCTGTGTCTGCGTGGGTTTCCTCTGGGTGCTCTGGTTTCCTCCCACAGTCCAAAAATGTGCAGCTTAGGTGAATTGGCCATGCTGAATTGCCCGTAGAGTTAGGTGTAGGGGAATGGGTCTGTGTGGGTGCACTTCAGCGGGTCAGTGTGGACTTGTTGGGCCAAAGGGCCTATTTTCACACTGTAAGTAATCTAATCTAGGGAGAGGACTAGGTTCCCTCGTGTGGAAATTGACATTGCCTACCACTTACACAGCACACATGTTTCTTGTGGCAGTCAGTATCAGATTTACACTTGTTTAATAACAGTTATTCCTTAATTTTTAGATTTTGCACTAGCAAGGTATGGATTTATTGTGTGTCTCAAAGGATTTATTGATTAACTTGTGAGTATTTCTGTAGCCATGGTGATGTCTCTTAAAAACAGGCTGAGAGAGTGAGAGAGAGAGAGTCTTGGAGACTAATGGAAAGGTGTTTTGGTTAAGAGAGGTTATGAGTGAACAAAGTAATGATGCATCAATTAAATGGTTTATTGCATGAAACTTTCAGATATAAGAATCTGGAATATTAGTTGCATTAGGGAAAAGACCCATTGTTTGGGAAAGAAAGGGTTTTTTATATTAGTTTCAGTTAGGGTTCATAGCTGAAATGGGATGTGGAAAACAAGTACACATAAGGAACGGAGAAGATACTTTTGAATTGTCAGAAATAGGTTATCTTAGTTTAAATAGTTTGATTTAAAAGCTCCATACAATGTCCTGAATGGGTGCTGTGAAGCTTAGAAAATTTAACCTGAGATTTACAATAAATCAGGGAGAGACTATCAGATTTGCACAAACAGGAATTGAAGTCACAGCTAAGTCTAACTGTATCTGGGTAAGGAAAGGATTTCTCTCTGGCGTTGGAGTACTTTAATGGAGTTCTGTTGGGATTAATGGGGTAGTACATTTACTCTGTGCTTTAGAATTTTTAAACGTGTATTATATGCAAATATTTTGGTTTATTCTATTGTATCAACATTTCTATTGTGTAATAGAAATTTGGGGCAGCACGGTGGCTCATGGTGAGCACTGCTGCCTCACAGCATCGAGGACTTGGGTTTGATTCCACCCTCGGGTGATTGTCTGTGTGGAATTTGCACATTCTCCCCGTGTCTGTATGAATTTCCTCCAGGTGCTCCAGTTTCCTCCTACAGTCCAAAGATGTGCAGGTTAGGTGGTTTGGCCATGTGAAATTGTCAATAGTGTCCTGCATTGTGCACACTAAATGGGTTAGCCATGGAAAATGTGGGGCTACAGGGATAAGGTAGGGGCATGGGTCTGGGTGGGATGCTGTTTGGAGTTTCAGTGCAGATTTGATGAGCCAAATGGCCTCTTTCTACACTGTAGGGATTCTTTGAATAAAAGCCTTTTTACTTAAAAACAAATCAACAACATTGTTTGCTTATGATTCACGGAGAGATTACCTTGTTACAACCAAATGAAAACCAGTTTTGATCTATCAAGACAGATTTCAGTCTGTGATCTGACATTTCCACAACATCAGTTAGGGTCATAATATTTCCACTAATCAGCCCAAACTTGAATGTTAACCAGGTCTTGCTGTATTTGGACATGGATTGAATTCAACAGTATTTGAGGAGTCAAAAATGGTGCTAAAGTTCATATAATCATCAGCAAACATCCTCACTTCTGGCCATATAATGGAAGGAATGTCATTTAATTATTGAATTTGTTCATAGAATGTAAACATCACTGATGAGACCAACACTGGAGAAGATGGTGAAGATGGTGGTAAACAGTCTCCCTGAAGCATTGCAGTCCTTGGGGTGTGGGGCCGCCCACAGTGCTGTTACAAAGAATGCTCCAAGACTTTGATCCAGCGATATGAAGGAATAGTCATATTGATCCAAAGATGTTGAGTGGCTTGGCTGAAAACTTGAAAGTGATGGTGTTCTTCATCATCTGCTGCCCTTGTCCTTCTTTGTGCAAGAGGTTTTAGATATTGAATGTACTGTCAGACAAGCCTTGGTGAGTCATTATTATCTAATTTCTGTTAACTTCAGTTTTGTTAGGGCTGTTCAAAGCCATACTTGGTCAAGTGCTGCTTCAAGCATCAAAGGCAACATTGTTGTTAACCTTGCTTGTCCATCACAGAATCACAAAATTGTTACAATGAGAAGGAAAGCCATTCAGTTTATCATGCTTGCCCTGGTTCTATTACCTCATAGAGTCATAGAGTCATAGAGATGTACAGCATGGTAACAGACCCTTTGGTCCAACTCATCCATGCCGACCAGATATCCCAACCCAATCTAGTCCCACCTGCCAGCACCCGGCCCATATCCCTCCAAACACTTCCTATTCATATACCCATCCAAATGCCTCTTAAATGTTGCAATTGTACCAGCCTCCACCACCTCCTCTGGCAGCGCATTCCATACACGTATCACCCTCTCCGTGAAAATGTTGCCCCTTAGGTCTCTTTTATATCTTTCCCCTCTCACCTTAAACCAATGCCCTCTAGTTCTGGACTCTCCGACCCCAGGGAAAAGACTTTGTCTATTTATCCTATCCATGCCCCTCATAATTTTGTAAACCTCTATAAGGTCACGCCTCAGCCTCCGACGCTCCAGGGAAAACAGCCCCAGCCTGTTCAGCCTCTCCCTGCAGCTCAGATCCTCCAACCTGGCAACATCCTTGTAAATCTTTTCTGAACCCTTTCAAGTTTCACAACATCTTTCCGATAGGAAGGAGACCAGAATTGCACGCAATATTCCAACAGTGGCCTAACCAATGTCCTGTACAGCCACAAAATGACCTCCCAACTCCTGTACTCAATACTCTGACCAATAAAGGAAAGCATACCAAACGCCTTCTTCACTATCCTATCTATATGCGACTCCACTTTCAAGGAACTATGAACCTGCACTCCAAGGTCTCTTTGTTCAGCAACACTCCCTAGGACCTTACCATTAAGGGTATAAGTCCTGCTAAGATTTGCTTTCCCAAAATGCAGCACCTCGCATTCATCTGAATTAAACTCCATCTTCCACTTATCAACCGTGAGAGGGGAAAGATATAAAAGAGACCTAAGGGGCAACTTTTTCACGCAGAAGGTGGTACGTGTATGGAATGAGCTGCTTGAGGATTTGTGGAGGCTGGTACAATTGCAACATTTAAGAGGCATTTGGATTGGTATATGAATAGGAAGTGTTGGGAGGGATATCGGTCGGGTGCTGGCAGGTGGGACTCGCTTGGGTTGGGATGTCTGGTTGGCGTGGACGGGTTGGACCGAAGGGTCTGTTTCCATGCTGTACATCTCTTTGACTCTATGACTGTTTGCCCTGAGTCTCTATCCTGGGTCACATGAGGAGTAATGCATTCAGTGTGTACATCACTTGTCTAAGCATGGACACCTCAGTGTTGCTTATATATTCAAATGGGGTAAAAACAATGACTGCAGATGCTGGAAACCAGATTCTGGATCAGTGGTGCTGGAAGAGCATAGCAATTCAGGCAGCATCCGAGGACAGGCAAAATCGACGTTTCGGGCAAAAGCCCTTCATCAGGAATAAAGGCAGAGAGACTGAAGCGTGGAGAGATAAGCTAGAGGAGGGTGGGGGTGAGGATAGAGTAGCATAGAGTACAATAGGTCAGTGGGGAAGGAGATGAAGGTGATAGGTCAGGGAGGAGAGGGTGGAGTGGATAGGTGGAAAAGGAGCTAGGCAGGTCGGACAAGTCCAGACACGTCAGGGGATCGTATTGCTGGAGGTTCGGGTTTGTTTCAGGACATGGTTGAAGAGCTTCAGGGCTGAGAAAATGACCTGGGAGTTGCAGTGGGAGAGAGACTCCCTGAGATCCTCTCTCTACAAGAATCTCAGGGAGTCTCTCTCCCACTGCAACTCCCAGGTCATTTTCTCAGCCCTGAAGCTCTTCAACCATGCCCTGAAACAAACCCGAACCTCCAGCAATACGATCCCCTGACGTGTCTGGACTTGTCCGACCTGCCCAGCTCCTTTTCCACCTATCCACTCCACCCTCTCCTCCCTGACCTATCACCTTCATCTCCTTCCCCACTGACCTATTGTACTCTATGCTACTCTATCCTCACCCCCACCCTCCTCTAGCTTATCTCTCCACACTTCAGTCTCTCTGCCTTTATTCCTGATGAAGGGCTTTTGCCCGAAACGTCGATTTTGCCTGTCCTCGGATGCTGCCTGAATTGCTGTGCTCTTCCAGCACCACTGATCCAGTATATATTCAAATGGTCAACTGATACCGTGCATGAACACCCGCAATAAGTGTGCTTAAGCATCTAATCATTTTTGCAATGAGGAAAACTTAGTTCTATCTCATTTAAATGGAAATATTTGGCCAGCACCTTCCTGTTCAATTCCTCATTAGGAATTATTGGGAGCCGTAAGACAATATTAAGGGCACCAGATGAGTTTACCATGAAAGATTCTCCTTGCCAGCCCCATGTACTGCCTGAGGCATTGAGACCCTTAGGTAGACCCTTAGGTCTCTCTCTGTCTCTCTCAAGGTAATCAAATGCATTGGATTGTTGTACTTTAAGCAATCTGAATACTTTCAAAGGGAAATGTAAACTTACACCGTGAATGAGGATGAATAGTATTCTGAGACTCTATTTACTATCCTAATATCTGAACTATGGATAGAACTGTAAAAAATGAAATTATTGTGAAATACTCCATTGGGTTATCCTTTTTTGTCAACTGTAATAGCATACAAAGGTTATATTTAGAGTTATAGAGTCATAGAAATGTACAGCACAGAAACAGACCCGTCAATCCAACTTGTCCATGCTAACCAGATATCCCAAATTAATCTAGTTCCATTTGACAGCATTTAGCCCATACTTATGCATTGTACATACATACTTTAATATCTCTGCAAACACAGATCCAAGTCTTTAAATAAATAGTTGTCTATATGGACTTCAGTAAGGCGACTGACAAGGTTCCTCATGGGAGACTGGTTAGCAAGGTTCGATCTTGTGGAATACAGGGAGAACTCGCCATTTGGAAACAGAACTGACTTGAAGGTAGAAGACAGAGGGTGGTGGTGGAGGGTTGTTTTTCAAACTGGAGGCCTGTGACCAGTGGAGTGCCACAAGGATCGGTGCTGTGTCCACTGTTTTTCGTCATTTACATAAATGATTTGGATGTGAATATAGGAAGTATAATTAGTAAGTTTGCAGATGACAATTGGAGGTACAGTGGACAGCGAAGAAGGTTACCTCAGAGTCCAATGAGATCTTAATCAGATGGGCCAATGGGCTGAGAAGTGGCAGGTGGAGTTTAATTTAGATAAATGTGAAGTGTTGCATTTTGCAAATCAGAGCAGGACATATACACTTAATGGTAAGGTATTGGGGAGTGTTCCTGAAACAAAGAGACCTTGAAGTACAGGTTCATTGCTCCTTGAAAGTAGAGTCACAGGTAGATAGGATAATGAAGAAGGCATTTGGTATGCTTTCCTTTATTGGTCAGAGTATTGAATATGGGAGTTGGGAGGTCATGTTGCGGCTGTACAGTGTGTTGGGTAGGCCACTGTTGGAATATTGCATGTAATTCTGGTCTCCTTCTTATTGGAAGAATGTGGTGAAACTTGAAAGGGTTCAGAAAAGATTCACAAGGATGTTGCCTGGGTTGGAGGAATTGAGCTATCGGGAGAGGATGTACAGGCTGGGGCTTTTTCCCTGGAGCAACGGAGGCTGAGGGGTGACCTTATAGAGGTTTATAAAATCATGAAAGGCATGCGTAGGATAAATAGACAAAGTCTTTTCCCTGGGGTCGGGGAGTCCAGAACTAGAGGGCATAGGTTTAGGGTGAGACGGGAAAGATATAAAAGAGACTTAAGGGGCAATGTTTTCATACAGAGGGTGGTATGTGTATGGAATGAGCTGCCAGAGGAAGTGGTGGAGGCTGGTATAATTGCAACATTTAAAAGGCATCTGGATGGGTATATAAATAGGATGGGTTTAGAGGGTTATGGATTAGAGTGGTGCTGGAAGAGCACAGCAGTTCAGGCAGCATCCAAGGAGCTTCGAAATCGACGTTTCAGGCAAAAGCCCTTCATCAGGAATAAACGTCGTTGATTTCAAAGCTCCTTGGATGCTGCCTGAACTGCTGTGCTCTTCCAGCACCACTAATCCAGAATCTGGTTTCCAGCATCTGCAGTCATTGTTTTCACCTTAGCAGGTTATGGGCCAAGTGCTGGCAAATGAGACTTGATTAGGTTGAGATATCTGGTCTGCGTGGACGAGTTGGACTGAAGGGTTTGTTTCCATGCCGTACATCTCTTTGACTCTATGACTGTCTTTGAGACTGAAAAGGAAGTGCTCAATAATAAACTAAAGTAAGTCTTATAAATATCAAAATGTAGTAATGTGTACAACAAAGGGTGACAGGACTTACTGTAACTGTTGATTAGCTGACTGAAAATTCACATTTATTATGGAGCTTTTCTTGACTTTCAGCTCCAGTCTGGTGACCCTGGTGGAACCCAAACTGATCAGCTTACCACTGTGTAGATAGCACTGTAGATGACACTTGCCTGATAGTGAAGGATAGGCTGAGACAGTGATGATTAGTCAGGTAGGATTTTTCCTAATTTTTATAAAGGGCCTACCTGGGCAACTTTCCAACTTCCCTGGTGGATCTCAGTGTTGTAACTGTGCTGGAAGAGTTTGGCTACAGGGTACATCAGTTCTGAAGCAAAATTCTGAAGTGTTATTGCTGGAATGTTGTCAGAGCCCAAAGTGGTTTGCAGTATCCTGTTTCTTTGATCATTTCTTCATTTCATGTGAAGTGAATTGAATTGGTTAAAGATAGTATCTGTGATGCTGAGTTCTCCAAGAAGGCCAAGATAGACTATCCAACTAGCACTTCTGGCTGAAGATAGTTACAAACATTATTGTAATGAATAGCTTAAGCTTCTTTTTTTGAGACTTCATAGCAATTGTTCTATTGGAGTGGCTTGCTCGGCCATTTCAGAGGGCAGTTGAGAGTCAACCACATTGCTGTGGTTCTGGAGTCATTTATAGGCCAGATCAGGTAAGGATGGTAGATTTCCTTTCCTGAAGGAGATTAGTGAGCCAGGTAGGCTTTCCCAACAATAGTTTCATTATCACTAGTAAATTCATAATTCCAGATATTTTTTATTGAATTCAGATTCCACCATCTGCCATGGAAGGATTCAAACCCAAGGCCCAGAACATTAGTTGAGTTTTTTGCTTAGTAATTTAGCAATTATGCCACAAAGCCACTGCCTCCGCAGTGAGGAGCTGGGAGGCTGTAAATGCTAGCCAGCCAGAGACACGCACAACCGATGAATGAATAAATAAAAAGAAAAGATACTGTGATTCATCTTCTGAGAGGAAGTGAGGACTGCGGATGCTGGAGAGTCAGAGTCAAAACATGTGTCACTGGAAAAACACACAGAATGTTTCCTGATAAAGGGCATATGCCCAAATGATCGACTCTCCTGCTCCTCGGATGTTGCCTTACCTGCTGCGCTTTTCCAGCCCCACACTTTTGGCTGTGATTCATCTATCAGACAGTCACTCTAATTCAATTTGATTTTAAGATCTATTTGTCAAATCTTTCGGAAATCTCTCCAAATCCAGTTATTAGATTTAGTTTACTGTTAATTTCATGTGAAGAAAGCAATGAAGAGAAAGCTAAGACCGAGGCAGGTGACCCTGACTCTGGATTAGATGACTAACTACATGATGATTGATATGATGAGATCTTCTGTTGAATTGTCAGAATTTTTAATTGGAAGATGTCCAGGGAAGTACATCTGTTATTTTTTGCTCAATGCAGCTGTCTGTCCATTGAAAATCAACGATCTTCCTCTGTATTAAAAAAATCTGCTCAACTTTGCTTCTAAACTTTGATATTAAACTTTGCAGCTGTTAAATATTTCCAGTATTTTCTGAGGAGCTTCCAGCATCCACACTATGTTACATTTGCACTTAGATATTAATACTAACACTTAATTATTTGAAAATTGGGACATACATTCAAAAATGCAATGTGAAGATTATGAAGCTATTATCTGTGCTTTGTTTTTAAATACTTCAAGCTTCGTATTAAAACCCAGACTTGAGCTGAAAGTCAAGAAAAGCTCCATAATAAATGTGAATTTTCAGTCAGCTAATCAACAGTTACAGTAAGTCCTGTCACCCTTTGTTGTACACATTACTACATTTTGATATTTATAAGACTTACTTCAGTTTATTATTGAGCACTTCCTTTTCAGTCTCAAAGACAGTCATAGAGTCAAAGAGATGTACGGCATGGAAACAAACCCTTCAGTCCAACTCGTCCATGCAGACCAGATATCTCAACCTAATCAAGTCTCATTTGCCAGCACCCGGCCCATAACCCTCTAAACCCATCCTATTTATATACCCATCCAGATGCCTTTTAAATGTTGCAATTATACCAGCCTCCACCACTTCCTCTGGCAGCTCATTCCATACACATACCACCCTCTGTATGAAAACATTGCCCCTTAAGTCTCTTTTATATCTTTCCCGTCTCACCCTAAACCTATGCCCTCTAGTTCTGGACTCCCCGACCCCAGGGAAAAGACTTTGTCTATTTATCCTACGCATGCCTTTCATGATTTTATAAACCTCTATAAGGTCACCCCTCAGCCTCCGTTGCTCCAGGGAAAAAGCCCCAGCCTGTACATCCTCTCCCGATAGCTCAATTCCTCCAACCCAGGCAACATCCTTGTGAATCTTTTCTGAACCCTTTCAAGTTTCACCACATCCTTCCAATAAGAAGGAGACCAGAATTACATGCAATATTCCAACAGTGGCCTACCCAACATACTGTACAGCCGCAACATGACCTCCCAACTCCCATATTCAATACTCTGACCAATAAAGGAAAGCATACCAAATGCCTTCTTCATTATCCTATCTACCTGTGACTCTACTTTCAAGGAACTATGAACCTGTACTTCAAGGTCTCTTTGTTTCAGGAACACTCCCCAGGACCTTACCATTAAGTGTATATGTCCTGCTCTGATTTGCAAAATGCAACACTTCACATTTATCTAAATTAAACTCCACCTGCCACTTCTCAGCCCATTGGCCCATCTGATTAAGATCCCATTGGACTCTGAGGTAACCTTCTTCGCTGTCCACTGTACCTCCAATTTTGGTGTCATCTGCAAACTTACTAATTATACTTCCTATATTCACATCATATTGTCATTTATATAAATGACAAAAAACAGTGGACACAGCACCGATCCTTGTGGCACTCCACTGGTCACAGGCCTCCAGTTTGAAAAACAACCCTCCACCACCACCCTCTGTCTTCTACCTTCAAGTCAGTTCTGTTTCCAAATGGCGAGTTCTCCCTGTATTCCACAAGATCGAACCTTGCGAACCAGTCTCCCATGAGGAACCTTGTCAGTCGCCTTACTGAAGTCCATATAGACAACTATTTATTTAAAGACTTGGATCTGTGTTTGCAGAGATATTAAAGTATGTATGTACAATGCATAAGTATGGGCTAAATGCTGTCAAATGGAACTAGATTAATTTGGGATATCTGGTTAGCATGGACAAGTTGGATTGACGGGTCTGTTTCTGTGCTGTACATTTCTATGACTCTATAACTCTAAATATAACCTTTGTATGCTATTACAGTTGACAAAAAAGGATAACCCAATGGAGTATTTCACAATAATTTCATTTTTTACAGTTCTATCCATAGTTCAGATATTAGGAT
Source organism: Chiloscyllium plagiosum (assembly GCF_037043375.1). Lineage (NCBI taxonomy): Eukaryota > Metazoa > Chordata > Chondrichthyes > Orectolobiformes > Hemiscylliidae > Chiloscyllium > Chiloscyllium plagiosum. The sequence goes on from NW_028270140.1 coordinate 2,210,507, forward strand.
AGTAAATAGAGTCTCAGAATACTATTCATCCTCATTCACGGTGTAAGTTTACATTTCCCTTTGAAAGTATTCAGATTGCTTAAAGTACAACAATCCAATGCATTTGATTACCTTGAGAGAGACAGAGAGAGACCTAAGGGTCTACCTAAGGGTCTCAATGCCTCAGGCAGTACATGGGGCTGGCAAGGAGAATCTTTCATGGTAAACTCAACTGGTGCCCTTAATATTGTCTTACGGCTCCCAATAATTCCTAATGAGGAATTGACCAGGAAGGTGCTGGCCAAATATTTCCATTTAAATGAGATAGAACTAAGTTTTCCTCATTGCAAAAATGATTAGATGCTTAAGCACACTTATTGCGGGTGTTCATGCACGGTATCAGTTGACCATTTGAATATATAAGCAACACTGAGGTGTCCATGCTTAGACAAGTGAAGTACACACTGAATGCATTACTCCTCATGTGACCCAGAATAGAGACACAGGGCAAACAGTCATAGAGTCAAAGAGATGTACAGCATAGAAACAGACCCTTCGGTCCAACCCGTCCTTGCCGACCAGATATCCCAACCCAATCTAGTCCCATCTGCCAGCACCCGGCCCATATCCCTCCAAACAATTCCTATTCATATACCAATCCAAATGCCTCTTAAATGTTGCAATTGTACCAGCCTCCACAAATCCTCTAGCAGCTCATTCCATAAACGTACCACCCTCTGTGCGAAAAAGTTGCCCCTTAGGTCTCTTTTATATCTTTCTCCTCTCACGGCTGATAAGTGGCAGATGGAGTTTAATTCGGATGAATGAGAGGTGCTGCATTTTGGGAAAGCAAATCTTAGCAGGACTTATACCCTTAATGGTAAGGTCCTAGGGAGTATTGCTGAACAAAGAGACCTTGGAGTGCAGGTTCATAGCTCCTTGAAAGTGGAGTCGCATATAGATAGGATAGTGAAGAAGGCGTTTGGTATGCTTTCCTTTATTGGTTAGAGTATTGAGTACAGGAGTTGGGAGGTCATGTTGTGGCTGTACAGGACATTGGTTAGGCCACTGTTGGAATATTGCGTGCAATTCTGGTCTCCTTCCTATCGGAAAGATGTTGTGAAACTTGAAAGAGTTCAGAAAAGATTTACAAGGATGTTGCCAGGGTTAGAGGATCTGAGCTACAGGGAGAGGCTGAACAGGCTGGGGCTGTTTTTCCTGGAGCGTTGGAGGCTGAGGTGTGACCTTATGGAGGTTTACAAAATTATGAAGGGCATGGATAGGATAAATAGACAAAGTCTTTTCCCTGGGGTCGGGGAGTCCAGAACCAGAGGGCATAGTCCTCTTAAATAATCTCAAGAATATTGATACATGAGCCTTTCTGTAATCTGACTAATGTGCTGTTCATAAATTATCAAAATTATTTGGACTTGTTCCTTGTTAGCTGAAAGGGAATGTTAGCTGAAAGCGGAGTGGACTCGATGGGCCGAATGGCCTTTTTCCGCTCCTATGTCTTATGGTCTTATGGTCTTATCTCCTTTACCAGTTGGTGTGATATATTATTTGCGTTGCATTCTTTGTATATCGTTTACCAATTTATTAATTTGCAGGAGCAGAAATTAATTGCTTGCCCCAGATAGTTAGAGTTCAAAATAAAGTCAGATTGCCTCGAGTTATATCCAATTCTCACAACATCTTCATCTTCCATTTCTGCATCTCCAGACTGTACATCTGGTGAACCATTCAGGGGTTTAATCTCAATAAAGAAACACCTCAAATTAACTTTAGGGAACTGTTCAATGACTTTCCTTCAAGGACCATTCTGAGACCACTTTCAAATCCTTTTAGATATTCGGTTAAGGACAATTTGTCTCAGGACAAAGCAATGCATATTTCAGGCAATTAGAATTCAGAAGTCAGAACATGGATAGAAGTGTGAAGCAATCTGTCATGTGTTAACCTGTTCTGTATCAAAAGCTAAGATTCTGCCAGTGAATTTACCATTGGGAAAATTTATTCTAAATTGTTCATATTTGCTGATGTTAATAAGCTCATTTTCATTCTTTCCCTCTTTACCTGACAAGATTAATGTGGGGTTTTGGGGATAGGTTGAGGTCCGGGGGTGGAGTGGGTTTAGGTGTGGCTGGGATGTTATTCAGAGGCGAAAGTGAAGACAGCAGATGCTGGAGATTAGAGTCAAGATTAGAGTGTTGCTGGAAATGCATAGCAGGTCAGGCAGCATCCAAGGCGCAGGAAAATCGATGTTTCGGAGAGGAACCCTTCCTTATGAAGGGCTCCTGCACAGAAACGTCGATTTTCCTGCTCCTTGGATGCTGCCTGAACTGCTGTGCTCTTCCAGCACCACTAATCCAGAATGTCCTTCAGAGGGTCAGTGCTGATTCAATAGGCTGATTGGCCTCTTTCTGCACTAATAGAGATTTCTATGATCATGAGGCCTGAATGGTGAGATTTCTGGCAGAATTACACGAGATGTCCAGCGTTTCCCATTTGACATGAGAGCAACTCGCTGCATTGTTTCTGTATCTGTCTGACAGCAAGGCGTGTTTCTCGCAAGGCAGTGGTGAGTTTCTAATGAAGGAGCATTGCAGTGATTTAAATTCCTTATTAGTGGCACAATTCACCTCATTTATAGTCAGTTATATATCTTACCAAACAAGCTCGGCATCAAGGATTTTCAGCAAGGCAGTCAGAGCAGGTGCCTGGTTATTTCCAATCACCACTGGCTGCTGGAGTCTCCATGTTGCTCAGTACCAACACCATCCCAGGGCACTGTCCATGGGCCCCAGCCTCACCCACCCTTCATCCAAGGGCATTGACAGCAGCATTTGACAACCCTTTGTCATCCTCACGGAGTCTCTCTGATACACTTTCAGATTGCTTTGGAGGGATAGATTTGCATTGCAGGGTGCAACAGCAGTTAACCCTGAGAGGCTGCTGCATGGACACTGTGTGTGCAAGGAAGGGTACATAGTCCATAGATAGGACCAGACTGCACCTGGGAGCTGCTCACTCACTTAGCACCTTCTTGCATGTTTGCAGTGTCCATGCTTTGCCTTATCGTGTTGTACCATTCCTGTTGGAGCAATGGGCCTTCAGCGAGACCCTAAGGGCATGATAAACAAAACAGAAATTGCTGGAAAAGCTCAGCAGGTCTGATAGTATCTGTAGACAGAAAGAAGAGTTATTTTTTCAAGTCAAGTAACCCTTTCTCAGAATGCAAAACATTTTTGTTTCTGATTTACAGCATCTTCAGGGTTTTTTTCATTATTTTTCCAAGGGTGTCAGTCCTGCTGTACTGCTGTTTATGCAGACAGGTGGCTTATTCTGCTGGTCAGTAGAGATCTGTCTGGAGGGGTATGGTGCATGTTCGGGGTAGGGGGAGATGTCTGGAAAGGTCATGAGGTATATCTGAGTACAGTCTGGGGAGTAGGTAATGGTCAGTGCTATATGGCCATCACAAACAATCAGTTAAATTGTGTCCCATCCATCAGGGAGCTGCAAACACAGCAGTCGGGGCCCAGTCAATCATGCCGAGGGGTTGTTGGGTATCTACACACTGATTGTTGAAGGGAATTCAATTGTGTGTGTGTGTGTGTGTGTATGTGTGTGTCTGTGTGTGTGTGTGTATGTATGTGTGTGTGTGTGTGTGTGTGGGGTGGGGGGGGGATGTGCTTGGTGGGGTGTTGGTGGGAGGGAGGAATGGGAGGGGTAAGGCAGGGATCACTGCCAAAAGGGATGGAGGGTGTCAATGCATGTCATTGAGTCATTGAGTCATTGAGATGTACAGCACAGAAATAGACCCTTTGGTCCAACTCATCCATGCCAACCAGATATCCTAAATTAATCCGGTCAGCATTTAGCCCATATTCCTCTCAACCCTTCCTATTCATATACTCATCCAGATGCTTTTTAAATGTTGCAATTGTACCAGCCTCCACCACTTCCTCTGGCAGCTCATTCCACACACGCACCACCCTCTGCGTGAAAATGTGTCCCTCAGGTCTGTTTAAATCATTTCCCTCTCACCTTAAACCTATGCCCTCTAGATTTGGACTCCCTTACCATGGAAACAGACCTTGGCTGTTCACCCGATCCATCTCATGATTTTATAAATCTTAGTAAGGTCATCCCCCAGCCTATTCAGCCTCTCCCTGTAGCTCAAACCCTCCAACCCTGGCAACATCCTTGTGAATCTTTCCTAAACCCTTTCCAATTTAATAACATCCTTCCTATAGCAGGGAGACCAGAACTGAATGCAGAATTCTAAAACTGGCCTACCAAGGTCCTGTACATGTGCAGAGGTGGGGACAAGGACAGTGACTGGGGAAACCTAGGGTGAATGGGGAATATGCCCTGAAGAAGGGCTTATGCCCGAAATGTCGATTCTCCTGTTCCTTGGATGCTGCCTGACCTGCTGCGCTTTTCCAGCAACACATTTTCAGCTCTGAATGGGGAATATACAGAACAACATCAGAGGGCATGGTAGGCCACCATCAGAGCCTCCACAGTGGAAGAGGGCAGGCAGCATTAAAGTATAATTCTGGATTAGTGGTGGTGGAAGAGCACAGCAGTTCAGGCAGCATCCAAGGAGCAGCGAAATTGACGTTTCAGGCAAAAGCCCTTCATCAGGAATAAAGTATAATGTTGGAGTTCAGTGTGCAGAGAAGATAAAGTTTAAAGTGATGAGTCTGAGGGGGAGTGGGTAGGAAAGGAGTGTTAGGTAGTGAGAGGTTAAGGGGACCTGGAGGTTCTAAGGTGCACTTGGAGACTAGGCAGTGTGTTCCTTACCATCACTTGCCCAGGATAACTGGAGTCAGTATCTGTTTGATGGGCAAAAGTACAAGATTCACAGCAGCTGGATGCTAGGACATTGAAGAGTCAAATATATGAAGCATGCATTAGCTAAGTCCAGCTACATTTCATTTGTGATAATTCTTTTTGCCGATTTGCAATGCTTGCAGAGTGGACTTGCTGAAGGTTCAAAGGCTGGTCAAAGGCAATTTGAATCATGCCATTGCAGCCAAACACTGGCATCTCAATGGCGCAGAAAACAGTGACAATGTCCTAAAAAGAGGTGACTTCTGGACAAAAGCATCTGATCACTTGTGAAATTTCCAAAGGTGCTGTCGGCTGAGGGAAACATCGCTTCATCCTATGGCCTGCATGCTGATGATAAATGTAGAGAATGCAGTGAATGATTGATGTGGGTGTGGGCTGGGAAGGGGTCGAGTGCAGCAGATCTCCCTTTTACATGAAACATCTCCCTCACCAGCTGACACAGCACCTTAGAGCATATGCTGAGTCTGGGCCACGGAGATGTGATTCAGCAACTTGGACTGGTCGGGTGGGGGGGGCATCTATTGTAGTTTGAACAGACTGCACCTCTACATCCTGAAGTGCTATATTCTTCACTGCTGGTGCAGACAATGAGACAATTTGACAGATGCTGAGGAACTGGGAGAGCAGGAGCAGTCTACCAAGAAGGAGGATAACAAAGACATTGGGTGCAAGGATATCTCCCTGTGTGTGAGGCAGAGCTCAGCTGCATTGAGCACTACAAGCCAGACAGTGGTCTGATTCCACCCAGTTCCATTTGAAGAGAGCTGGCTGGTTGCTGTAGAGCAGTCGTTAGCAATGATGCCAGTACCTGGTTTGCTTTGTGAGGCCAACAGTAGACTCTATTCATGTTGTTTGTGTTCACTCTTGGTGGCTGGAAATAAAAGCTCCTGTCTGGAATTATCCAGTTACTAACCTGTCTGTGATGTTCCCCTCCTAGACAATGACAAGCTGCAAGTCTCCACTGGGCACTGGGGACAGAGTAGTGGTGACACAGAGAAGCTGTTTAGACAGTTTGTAGCTAGGAACTGGTAAGCTGTGTGGTCTGCTGGCTAAACAGTAATTAGGATGAGAGAATGAGGTTGTATGTGCGAGGGAGATTGGTTAAGTGTCATGAGCAGTAAGGTTTTGTGACTGCTATGCCATTATATTCCAATAAGGAGCAATGCCAGGTTGCCAATGCTTGACTGGGTACAGTTTTAAATGTAGGCAGATGTGGGTACTACAGATGCTGGTGATTAGAATCAAGATTAGAGTGGTGCTGGAAAAGCACAGCAGGTCAGGCAGCATCCGAGGAGCAGGAAAATCGACATTTCGGGCAGATTCCTGATGAAGGGCTTTTGCCCGAAATGTCGATTTTCCTGCTCCTGCGATGCTGCCTGACCTGCTGAGCTTTTCCAGCTCCGCTCTAATCGTGACAGTTTTAAATATGGCATAAACACAGGAGATACTGATGTTCAGTAAACATCTGCTACTCTGTGAATTGTTTTGCGGAAGGTATCAAAGGCTCTGGATATGTGCTTAATGAGGAGAATTTGGTAAGATGTGGCAAGAAGTCTCATTAGGATTCATGGTGAAAAACCCTCTCAAAGACTTGATGCAACAAGTACCTATCCAAAAAAAATGATTCAACCCAAAAAGAACAAAGTAAACTGTTCCAGTATCACCCAGTTGTTATGGGGAGGCAGGGAGGAAAGGATGGAATTATTTCATATATTTGCAAATGCTTGGTGGCACGGTAGCTCATTGGTTAACACTGCTACCTCACAGGGACCTGGGTTCAATTCCAGCCTTGGGTGACTGTCTGTGTGGAGTTTGCACATTCTCCCTGTGTCTGTGTGGGTTTCAAGGATGTATAGATTAGATCCATTACTCAGGGGAAATGTAGAGCAATAGGGTAGGGGAATGAGTCTGGGTAGGTTACTCTTCAGAGGGTGGCTGTGGACTTGTTGGGCCAAATGGCCTGTTTCCACACTGTAGGAATTCTATGAAATGTTTTGAACATCTTTTTATCCACCACCTGATTTCTTCACTAAAAATATAATTGTGACATTTACTGGAGAATTGTTTAGTTTATCCACACAATAGTATTGGCTGGTTTTGAACTGTTTCTAACTATTATTCCATGAGAAGCTGTACGTTTAGGAAAAGTTTAAACTTTATATTCAGGCCGGTTCCCACACTGATGCTGATTAACTGTAGAAACGTATGCTTGTAGACAGTAATTCACCGTCTAGACTTTATCATTAATTGATGGTGAAAGTGGCCACTTGTAGATCTTATTGGCATTTACTTTAGGGAAATCCCACTTTCTCCACTTTGCAGCGGCATGCCAAATCAAAATTCCAGGGAACATACGTCTTCGAAGGTAATTAACTAGACATTGTATGTTTTTGAACAAAACATTGTCATGGCCAGGAAAGGAGAAATAAACTGAAAGCGCTAGTTCCCTTTCCTCACTGTTAAAGAGACATAGAGTCATAAAGTCATACAGTTTGGAAACAGACCCTTGAAATGGTGAGTCCTTTGTGATAACTTAGCTCAGTTGGCTGGACAGCTGATTTGTGATGCAGCCTTCAATCCCCACACTGGTTGAGGTTACCTCTGAACCTCTCTCCTTGCCTGAAATAGAATGACTCCCAAGATAGACTAACACCTCTAATGAGAGAGCAGCCCTGGCACAGGCAAGTACAATTACAAAATTTAAAAGACATTTGAATAGGTACATGGATAGGAAAAGTTTAGAGGAATATGGGCCAAATACAGGCAAATGAGACTAGTTCATTTTAGGATACCTGTCAGCATGAATGAGTTGGGCTGAAGGGTCTGTTTCCGTGCTGTATGTCTCTATGAATATAACAACTTTACTTTAGCTCAAATATTTTTGAATTGTTGAAGTCACATTTTCTTCAAATGGATTAACTTTCAGCAGTTTGCAAAACAATACCATTGAGGTTTTTATATCAGAAAATCAGATTTTGTTCCAGATAGACTTTGAGTTTTGGAATCAGATTGGGAAATGTTTAAAAACTTTACACCTTTTGAACAAGAAAAGATGACAAAGCCAGCTTCCCACTGCTGGTCTGTAACTTTTATAGTCTCTTATAGAATTCAAAGTTTGTGAGAAGATTTGTAGCTCGGGTGCTCGTTGTTGTGGTTCTGTTCGCCGAGCTGGGAATTTGTGTTGCAGACGTTTCGTCCCCTGTCTATGTGACATCCTCAGTGCTTGGGAGCCTCCTGTGAAGCGCTTCTGTGATCTTTCCTCCGGCATTTATAGTGGTTTGAATCTGCCGCTTCCGGTTGTCAGTTCCAGCTGTCTGTTGCAGTGGTCGGTATATTGGGTCCAGGTCGATGTGCTTATAGGACAAACAGGATGACAGCTAACGATCCGCATCCATGAACACCAACTAGCCACGAAACAACACGACCAGCTATCCTTAGTAGCCACACACGCAGAAGACAAACAACATGAGTTCGACTGGAACAACACTACTATTATAGGACAAGCCAAACAGAGAACAGCCAGGGAATTCCTAGAGGCATGGCACTCATCCACAGATTCAATCAATAAACACATCGACCTGGACCCAATATACCGGCCACTGCAGCGGACAGCTGGAACTGACAACCGGAAACAGCAGAGACAAACCACTACAAATGCTGGAGGAAAGATCACAGAAGTGCTTCACAGGAGGCTCCCAAACACTGAGGATGTTCCCTAGACAGGGGACGAAAAGTCTGTAACACAAATTCCCAGCTCTCTTACAGAATGCTTGGATGTGTTATGAAGCTTTAGAAGAAAACTTGTTAACTTCTGTCAGTTTTGGTCTCATTATCTCCAGAGGAACTGTCTAACCAGAAATACTTGGAAGTCCCGAGATATCAGTGTACAAAGAACCCCAGAGATTAGTGGTAGTCATTCACTGTTAGTCTGTGAATTTCTGTGTCTTTAGCTCTCTTTTGTGAAACGTTGATGTGAGAGATGACAGATCTAGTGATTCATTAGTTCTCTGTTTGTGGTGGAATTTGAACAATGGCAGGTGTGATTTCCACAAATTACTCTGATGTTGCTCTGTCTATTCCATGGGAATGACCCCACCCATGGTGGTTTAATTAAAATGTTTTTGAAACTTGGGATAGTCAATGTTGATTAAGCAAAGGTCTCTTGACTATTGACAGCCATGTTAGAAGTTGATCAGTGTCCATTTCAAAGAAAATGCATTTTCAGAAATGTGTTAAAAAGTGTGGCACTGGAAAAGCACAGCAGGTCAGGCAGCATCCAAGGAGTAGGAGAGTTGAGGTTTCGAGCAGAAGCCCTTCATGAGGAAATTTTCAGAAACTTATCTGCAATCGTTGAGTCTTCCCTGGGCATGGCAACATCAACATGCAAAACTTGAGATCTATTTCTCTGAGGTAATTTTTTCTGAAACAAAATATTGCCAGGAATTTTCTCAGGGAGTCTCTAATCACAAGGAATTGACATATAAAGCTTGGCAATTTTACCAATTCTTGGCCACAGCTCTGGTGGTCAATCAGGAAAAGCCCCAAGAGAAGCTCTTGCTGTGAGCATTTGCCATGCAGAAGTGAAAGTTTAAGGTATCCTACATTTGATATCTTGCACTTATTAAACTGTCAACCCTTGTCAGTTTTTAAGAACCAGTCTGGTCAGCTGTTTCTCCAAGTTGGAGAACATTCACACCTCAGTGCTAAGCAGGGATGTGTGGAGTTTAGGAAGGCCTCAATGCACACAGTTCAATTCCTTAAATTATATCAGGGCAGAGTGCTGTGTAGCTGATGATTCAAAATATTTACTATAGGTCAACGTGCAGAATTTAATGGATGAAAATCGCATGGAATTTACAATGTGTTCAGTCTGCTCTGACAAATCACCACTTAGATAATGGAGCATGTAGTTTCAAGAGCTATTTGTCTACCCTTGGGGTTCACTATTTTGACCTGAGCATTGAGTAGACAGTGACTTCCTAGAAGTTAAAAAGTCTGCCTTTGGGATTGGCTGGAGTCTAAAAAGTTCCATTTGAATGCTACAAGCATTGTTCAAAATAGACAGGTAGGAAGTTGGAAGAACAGAGCAGGCCAGGCAGTATCAGGAGGTGGAGAAGTTGACGTTTTGACTGTAACTCTTCTTCAGAACTGGGGGTGGGTGTTGCGAGGAGCTGCAGATAAAAGGGGTGGTGGGGGCAGGGTGGTGAAGTGGGATAGGTGAAGACAGATCGAGGGTACGACCTGATTGGTCAATGGGAGGAATGAATCTGGTTGGTGGCAGGGAGGAGTGGAAGGGAGAGGAGGGGCTGGAAAGGGAGTCACAGGATGGGACGGGGGTTTTTTTTGAAATTGGAGAACTCAAAGTTGAGTCCTCCGAGCTATAGGCTGCCCAGGCGAAAGATGAGGTGTTGTTCAGCCAGTTTGGGGTATGATTCGTTGTGGCAATGGAGGAGGCCAAGGATGGTCTTGTCGGAAAGGGAGTGGGGAGGGGAATTAAAATGGGCAGTGACTGGGAGATCCAGATGGCCCCTGCAGGCCTGGCTAAAATGCTCGGTGAACCTTCCCAATGTAGAGAAGACAACATCAGGAGCACCGGATACAGTAAACTAGTTTGGAGGAACCTCTGTCTCACCTGGAAAGACTGTTTGAGACCCTGGATGGAGGTGAGGAGGTTGGTGTACTGGCACATTTTGCATCTTTTCCAGTTGCAGAGGAAGGTACCTGGGGTTTGGGGTGTGTTGGTGGGGAGCTTGGTGCATGCCAAGGGTTGCTGAAGGGACATCCAGTTGGAGTTGGTGAAAGTGTTTAAGGATGATGTGATGGATGCAGAAACTGGTTGGATGGTAGGTCAGGACAAGGGGGTCTCTGTCTTTATTGCATTTATGGGGTGGGGTTTAGAATAGTGGAATGGGGAATGGAGGTGATGCGGCAGAGGGCTGTCTGGATGACAGAAGGGGGAGAAGCATGTTGTTCAAAGTAGGTGGACATCCGGGATGCTTGGGAGTGGAATGTCTCCTTGTCTGAGCAGATCGAGGCAGAGGCGGAGGAATTAGAGAGGGTTGGAATTTTTGCAGGATACTGGATGGGAGGAGGTGTAGTCCAGGTAGTTGTGAGAGTCTGTGGGTTTATAGTAAACCTCCATCTGGAGACTCTCCCCAGAGATGGAAATGGAGAGATCAAGAAAGGGGAGGGAAGTGTCTGAGATAGACCAAGTGAATTTGAGGCTGGGGTGAAGTTGTGGGTGAAGTCGGTGAACTGTTCCAGTTCAGCCTGGGTGCAGGACGCTGTACCGATGCAGTCGTCGATGTAACGGCAGAGAGTTGGGGCACAGTGCCTCTATAGTACGGAAGAGGGACTGTTTGACTTGGCTGACAAAGAGGCAGGCATAGCTGGGGCCATCCAAGTGCCCATAGCCATCCCCTGGATTTGGAGGAAATGGGAGGAGATAAAGGAAAAGCCAGTAAGTGTGAGGACTAGTTTGGCGAGTCAGAGGAGGGTATTGGTGGAGGGGGAACTGGATGGAGAGGAAGAAGCTGAGGTCCTGAAGGCCATCCTTGTAGGGTATGGACATGTATAAGGACTCCACGTCCATAGTGAAGTTAAAGCGCTGGGAGCTGGGGAATTTAAAGTTACTGAAGAGATGGAGGGCGCAGTTGGTGTTGCAGATGTAGGTGGGAAGTGCCAGAACCACGGGGGAGAGGGTGGAGTCTAGATAGGATGAGATGAGTTCAGTGGAGCAGGAGCATGCCGAGGGTTGGCCGGGGTATTGGGCTTGGTGGATCTTGGGGAGTAGGTAGAACTGGGCAGTGCGAGGCTGGGGGATTATGAGATTGGAGGCAGTGGAGGGAGATCACTGGAGGCAATGAAGGCACAGACAGTGCGAATGATTTTGGCTTGATGGGTCACGGTGGGATCATGATAAAGGGGGAGGTAGGACTTGGTGTTGGAGAGTTGGCGTTCGGCCTCTGAAGCATAGAGGTTCGTTCTCCAGACTATCACCATCCTGCCCGTTGTCAGTGGATTTGATGGTGAACTGGGATTGGTGCAGAGAGAGTGAAGCCCTGCACATTCGGAGGGGATGAGGTTGGATTGGGTGAGGAGGGTGGACACAAGCGTTGTTCAGACATTTGGATAAAGAATAGTGTGAGTGATTTATGTGACATTGTTTCTGAGTCTGGGTGGTATTATTTTGCATAATCACATGCAAGTGATTATGCAAGTGAGACGGTGCACAAAATATTGACGAATCACATGGTCAGTGAGATGGAGGCTATTCCTGTTCGGTAGGACTTTCCAGGTCAGAATAACCAGACACCACTTCAGACAATGTTATCCAGGAGCTATCTCTCAGATACCTGCAAAGTCTCAACAAATGAAAGAGAAGTAAAACAAGCTAGCTCTCTGCTTCCTGGGCCAAAGGCACGGGTAGAAAGGAGATCAGAGAGAAAGGTGGTCCTCTGCCCTGCTGCTCACAACAGGAGGCTGATCCACTAGAACCCAGCAGCCTGGCCAGAGATGGCAGCATGTGTCCATGCTGGAAAGGGACTCAGTAGTACAGAAAGAAGACAGTCAATAATCTTCTTTACTCTGCAAGGGTAAGGCACCATCTTCTCTCTGTGACTGGGCACTGAAATGACCATCAGTTACTCCTAACTCATATTGTTAACAATCAGCTTGCATGTTCCATTCTTGACAAAAAAAACTGTGGATGCTGCAAATCTGAAACAAAAGCAAAATTTGCTGGAGAAACTCTGCAGGTCTGGCAACATCTGTAGAGAGAAAGAAAAGTTAATGTTTCCAGGCTTGTGACCCTTCTTCAGAACTTTAATCAACTCTGCTTTCTCTCCACAGATGCTGCCAGACCTGCTGAGCTTCTCCAGCAATTTCAGTTTTTGCTCCATTCTCAGCTGTCGTCAAGGAAAGAAGATGTGGATATATGCATGGACCCACACTCCATCGCTTCAGTCATGGGTGTTCAACAGCAATGGCAAGGTGAGAGGAGAATGAGAGATAAGACCTCACTCCAAGTGACCATTCCCTTCAGAGATACACATTGGTTCCAGTAGGCACCCTCAGAGTGAAGGAATTACAGACAGGCAAAAAGTTTCTTCATTGATAACTCTGGAAGCACCCTGGACTTCTGACTGCCCCCCAGCCATTGATACCAAAGCCTGCAGTAGTTCAAGCTGAAGAGGTGACCTGGAATCTGGACTGGAGACTTCCAGTAGGCTTGAGAGGCTCGGCCAAAATTACCAATGGACAACCACCCATATCTTCCACGTCAGCTGGATGAGTGACCTAGCAGGTTTTTCCCATCCCTCCTGCAGAGGGCAGATTGCACCTAACTGTAGTAGGGTGGAGGGGAAGAGAAAGGTGAAGACAAACTGAGGGCACATAGAAGGCTATCATTAGAAATAAACCGTCAGTTTGTAAATATTTATCACCTGGAATGTTATAATGTTTTCTGTAGGATTAATGCTACCATAGAAGTTGTTAATTGAGACCCAAGTGCCAATTGAGGAAACTATTTGCACATTCTAAGGATTGAAGACTTTATTATTATCTCCATCTTGTCTACATCCAGGACATTCAGTCCTTTATTAACTCAAACCGTGAGAGGTAGGCCTTGCAACAATGATATGGGCCAACCTTTTTGGACTACATTGCAAAGCCCCAGCCGAGTGATCCCGGCATTGAAACAATGTCTCCAGGAGGTCGATGACCCTTGTGGAAGAGTGAGCAGCATTGTAACTTAGCTCTGTGACCCTCTGTGGATTTATTACAGGTCTCATGAGCCTGGTTTGTAGGGTGTATCCCTGGTCTCCCAGCAGCCATTCCTGTGAGGGTCATGTGGCCGGAAAAGAGGCAGGCACCTGTAAGTGTTGCAGTACAATAAGTCATGGCAACTCCATTAAATCACATCTACCATTTTGTCTCTATTATATGATACTCTATTGGGCAAGTCAGAGAGATCACAGTGTTACAAGAAAAGAAGTCCTCACACAGGATTACGTAGATACTTCACAAGGTGATAGCAGTCATTATTTGTTAAGGAGCACTGACATATATAATTTTATCAAATGCAGTCAATAACCAAAGTGTCAATGTTCCTTTGGGAGTATACTCCTGCCAGCAGGACACCATAATGTGACCAGCGCCACATCATAGCTTAAGTTCCTGCAGACTAATATTTGTGAGACTTCACCAGTTTCCTCATTTCCCCTCACCCCACCTTACCCCAGTTCCAACCTTCCAGCTCAGCACTGTCCTCATGAGCTGTCCTACCTGCCAATCTCCCTTCCCACCTATCCACTCCACCCTCCTCTCTGACCTATCACCTTCATCCCCTCCCCCATTCACCTATTGTACTCTTTGCTACCTTCTCCCCACCCCCACCCTCCTCTCATTTATCTCTCCACCCTGGAGGCTCCCTGCCTTCAGTTCTGATGAAGGGCTTTTGCATGAAATGTCGATTTTCCTGCTCCTCGGATGCTGCCTGACCTGCTGTGCTTTTCCAGCACCACTCTGATCTCGACACTAATATTTGTAAGGAGATGACAGGTGCCGTTATTTGTTTTCTGGTATTTGCTATGTTCATGGAATTGGCCTATCAAGTCCACCCTGACCCACCTCATCCCAGTAACCCTGCATTTCCCATGTCTAATCCACCTGGCCTGCACATCTTTGGGCTGGTGGAGGAAACCGGAGCACCTAGAGGGAACCAACACAGACATGGGGAGAACGCTCAAACTCCACACAGACAGTCACCTAAGGCTGGAATCCTACCTGGGTCCCTCGTGCTGTGGGGCAGCAGTGCTAACCACTGAGCCACCTGATTCTTAAAACAGAATTTTTTAACAAAGCAATAGCGTCACAACACCATCATACTAGCTCTCGTTCCAACTCACCCATGACTTCAGGACTTTGAGCACGTAACTTGAAGGTGAGACAGAGTTAGGACTTCCATACTAATGGCAGAACATACTGCTCTGAGGAATAGCCAGGCCAGTTATGTCTCTATACAGATTTTTAGCGCTGACATAAAGCAATGCCCCTTCTGCATCTCACACAGGAGTTCTTTAGAAATATTACCCACCTCTGAAGGAGATAGGACTTCAACCCAAACCTTCTGGCTGACACATAGGACACTGCCACTGTACCATTTCAAGGCTAAGGTAACTCAGACCTGTTTGACTTATTTCTCAACAGCATCATCAGTCAGTCACATATGATCCCCGGACTGTTTCCATTTAACCCCCAATCTGCAAATTACAGAGCCATGAGTCCCCCGATCATGTATGACCAGTCACCTAACTGACCATGGCTAATTCCCAGGACCAGGGTCTGATCTGTTCCTTTATTGACTGTGGTAATCAACCTTGCTTTAACAGACTCGAATCAACCCTGACTCCATGGAAAGACCTCTCCCTTTAACTTCCACATATTTCCATGTTCTCTGAGTACATGTATGCAAGTTGCTGAAAAGCATTGCGGATTTAACATTGCCCTAGCACTGAGCCACGCAAAGACATGCCCAACCCTCCTGGCTGACATACTTACTCCTCTTGCCACAGGTTGCTGCCTCTGGTTTGCACTAAAAATTAAACTAATTCACACAGGCTGACTCTGAAGTTAACACTAAAGATATTCTGAATGAGACACAGAAAGCAGTGCTAACAATCCTGTTTAGAAACATAATTGGCCTGGCTGCTCCTCAGTGTAAAATGTCCTGCCACTAGAGTGGAATTTCTGACTCTGTCTCAACTCCAAAGTCCATATTCGAAGCCCTGAAGTCATGGGTGAGTTGGAATGAGAGTTTGTATGATGATGTTGTGAGGCTATTTCTTTGCTGATATAGAGAAATGTGGATGAAGGGTCTGAAGAAAGTATGGTCCTGACCATGGAGGCACCTTATCACTGCTGCCTCATAACGCCAGGGAACCAGGTTCAATTCCAGCCACAGGTGACTGTCTGTGTGGAATTTGCACATTCACCCCGTGTCTCTGTGGGTTTCCTCCTGCAATCCAAGGATGTGCAAGTCAGGTGGATTGGCCATGCTAAACTGCCCTTGTCATGTGCATTAGTCAGAAGGAAATGGGTTACTCTTTGGAGGGTCGGTGTGGGCTCGTGGGTCCAACTTCTGCAGTGGGCAATGGTGCGATAGTTACCTGAAATGAGTTTTTGTGCCACTGAACTTCTCAACTGGTGAGAGGAAGATTGAGAGTGCCAATGAGTTGAGCTATTACTGAGATGTTATTGCATTGAAATAAGGTTTTTACCACTTGATGGTAAGGTTCTAAACTCACTACCAAAAGTGTGGAAAGTTAATCACAAGAGATTTTCTCAACATCAAGAATCTATTTATTTGACTATCTCCTGATTAATTACCACATTTGACATCAGTCTCACACCATCAGAGAGGGAAAAAGTCTGTTTCAACTTGTTGTGCATTTCTCAATCTTACCACAAAAGGGTTCATCATGAAAAGAATTACAGTGCATAAAGGTTTATTTATTTCAGATTGACAACATCTGCAATATATTGTTTCTGTTTAGGGCATAGCATTCCCAGAGCTTTAGTTCCTAATGAAGTGACTCAGCAAGAGAACAGAACATTTGTGCCTATAACATTCAGGATTTAGTATAGCAGTAAGGCTGGTCATTTATACAGGACAGCAGAATCTGCTACCTCCAAGCCTATACATTGATGGCAAAGAACTAAGGGCTAAGTCTGAAAGGAATTCTTATTTAAAGCAGCTAAGATGATTATCATTTGTGTAATGAAGCGAATATGAAACATGAACTTTGGAATTTTATCTTGAAATAGCGTTCACAGGAAATCAATGCAAGTTATGGTATTCAAGGGACTTCTTATTTAGTTAATATGACAGAGTAAAGGAGGATTGTACCATTATTCAAAGTGAAAGTTCAGAAAAGAATTCCCAACTTTAGATCACCATGTAGGAAAGTAAAATATGGCATCAATTTTGTCAGTGCAATCCCTTGTTTGAACAGAAAACATAAAAATGTTTCACTTATCAAAACATCATTCTAAATGATGGAGAGATTTTAGCATCAACCTGATGCATATTGTATCTACATTATAATATATCACAAGTGGCACATAAGCCAGTTTCTTTGTCAATTTTTTGGCATAGGATATCAAGTTGTTACTTTCCAGAGCACCTCATGAATAAAGACCAATATACTATAAAGCTTGTAATACTCACTTTGAACATTCCATGTCAAATTAGTTGCAATGAGGTCATTACTTTAGAAATAACTTGGGAAATGTCATTGTTTATAGAATAGCATCTTTGTTCATACTTCAAATGTAAACATTAATGTTAAATATTTGTTACTCGTTTGAAGTCAGTTTTGGGTCCTTTGACTGTTTTATCTTTTTTGGGAAAGTGATCATTAGATATTATTGTCAATTTTTTCAAAAATGATGTTTGGATTTAAAGCTGGTGTTGGGTTCTTTCTCCACAGTTGAACTCCTACAGTCTGGGGTGTGTCAGGGAGACCAAGCTGTTGTCAACACGCAGCACTATGTGATTTTACATAAGGAAAGCTGTGGTGAGTAAGGGTGCTGTTATAATGTATTGGAAGGGGTTACTTCAATCATGCAGAGGAGAGAAGCCTGCTAAAACTAATTGGTCAAATCATTAATAATATTTCTGCTTTTTTTTCTGCTGAGTGTATTGCTGCTGTATGAGTTCTAACCAGACTTTAGCCTGATTTAAATTTCCTGACTGGAATTTCAACTCCCCTGACTAGCATTTAGCGCAAGTCTGGTTACACACGAGTGCAGGGCTCCTCTCTTGATAGTTAACATTTAAACATGTAAAGGAGAAGAGGAAGTTTCATTTATACAATGCTTTTCATGACCTCAAACTATCCCAACGAACGTGGGTGAAAGCATCTGCACTGCTTAAACATTTAAATTAACTCCAGACAGCTTTCAAGGGTGTCTAAGAGGTGCAAAGGCTGGATGCCGTGGGCAATGCTTAACTTTAATCATACTGCTCATGGTGTCAAATATAATCGAAGAGAGATTTTGTCATTCGTGCAGACTCGAACTGCTTCTCTTCGCAGTCAGGTTGAGTCTCAAACCCAGATTGATACTGAGACCTTACTGGCATTGTAAAATGAACTCTCCTTTGAGGAGGTGTTGAAGTTGTAATGTAAATTCATCATAAAGAGTTTATGATTGCTGTTGATACAAAGCTGGGCTGTATATTTTCACTAATTAAGTTAAAAAACTATTTTCCTGTGGCTTCTTTGAGGTTTCAAAAAAGTATGTATGACCTGTGAGTTTGATCAGAGAGCAAGCAACATATTTAATTCAGTAAATTTAATTCTGTAAAGATGAACAACAGTTGTAATGCTAACAAAAGTTTTTTTTTTGTTGTACAACAATATGGATTGTGATATTAGGAGTCATTGACAAATACACATGCTCATTTAATAAGTCATGCTTGCCTTTGATAGCTTGTTTAGTCTTCTTCAATTTATATGTTTATGTGAGCAAATGTGCCAAGTGTGAGATTGCTCAGAGTGAGGGTGTAGTAGAAGTTTGCAAGCAACCTATTAGAGAGAATAAAATAACTGTATGATGGAAAACCTTTTTGACAGGTACCTTGAAAATTGGATACAATTCCTGAAAGTTTGAGACAATTTGTGAGCTAGGAGCAGGAGCAACTCTGACCAATGTTAAATCCAATGGATAGATGGGTTTAAGTGAGAAGATTGTGATTGGGGCAAATTGGGAAGGTGGTCTGGAGGGGTATTGGAAATAAGGTGATAGTGCAGGGCAGCTGGGAGAGGGAGAGAGGTGGGGGCCGCGAGGGATGGAATGAGAATGTGTAGGACAGGATAGAGTTGGAAAGGTGCATGGCTGGGAGGTGGGACAGTGGTGGGCATAGGTAGGGAGTTGGATGGTGTGATGAGGTTGGGATGACAATGGGAGAAGGAGTAGGTGCCCCTACTGGCAGGTGGTGGAAGAGATCAGGTTGGGAGATGGGGGAGAGTGAGGGGTGCAAGATGGGAGTCATAGAGGTTTATAGCATGGAAACAGGATCTTTGACCAAGTTATGCATGCTGCCCAGTTTTCATAGTTAATCTATTCCCATTTGCCTGTGTTTGGTCTGTATCCCCCATACCTCCCATCTCTGTACCTGTCCAAATGTTTCTTCAATGACAAAATTGTACTCACCTCCATCACTACCTCTGGCAGCCTGTCCCTGACACTCACCAGCCTGTGTGGAAAGTAATTGCCCCTCTGGACCCTTTTGTACCTCTCCCCTCTCACCCTAAACAGATGCCCTTTAGTTTTAGTCTCCCTTACCATGGGGAAAGGTTTGGCGAAAGTGGGTACTGCAGATGCTGGACATCAGAGTCAAGATCAGAATGGTGCTGGAAAAGCACAGCAGGTCAGGCAGCATCCGAGGAGCAGGAAAATCGACGTTTTGGGCAAAAGCCATCCATTGTTAGCAATCTACCTTATCTTTGCCTTTCATGATTTTCTAACCTTCTAGAAGGTTAGCCCTCAGCCCCTTCCTCTTCAGGGAATAAAGTCTCAGCCTATCCTGTGTCTCCTCATAACTCAAACCTTCCAGTTCAGGTAGCATCCTGGTAAAACTTTTCTGCGCTCTTTCTAGTTTCATAATATCCTTTCTATCGTAGGGAGGTGGGAAGGTGTCTGGGTGGGAAGGTGTCTGGGTGGGAAGGTGTCTGGGTGGGAAGGTGTCTGGGTAGGAAGGTATCTGGGTGGGAAGATGTCTAGGTGGGAAGGTGTCTGGGTGGGAGATCTGCCCAGGGGAACATGAGAGGGGAGCTGGTGCATATGCTGGTAACTCCTGAACTCTGGTGGAACTTGGAGCTTTGATCTCGCTCAGCTGCCCCTTCATCTGGAAGTACAGACCGGCGGGACATTTGGCTTCATGTCTCCCATGATTTCAAACCGCTTTTACAAACGGCAGGGTGGAGGGGAAGAGGAAAAAAATAACAGGGACAAGAGGAGGCACAAGAGCGTGTGCAGTTTGGGCTACACCACCGAGTGGAGCTAGTGAAATGTGTGTGTGTGTGTGGCTGAGGGAGCTCTCTCTCTCCTCCTCCTCCTGAGCTAAAGCCAGCCCCTGTCCCACGTCCCACACTCCTTTCCCAGTGGGAGCAGCCAGTGAAAAGGTCCGGTTTGTGCTGCAGCTTCTCAGTCTCCGCTCCCAGAGCCCGGGCACGCTGTCTCTCTCTCTCTCCCAGCCCCAGCTTTCCATCCATGCATCCCAACCCCTGCTTCCCCCCTATCCCTGCCAGCTCGCTCCTGAGCTCCCACTTGCAGCTCTAACAAAATCTCTTTTGCATCTTTTCTTTTGCAAACTTTATTCTTTTTAAGAAAAGAGATCGCAGCGTTTCCAGGGTTTTATTTTGTTATAGTTAGGAACAGCTGAGAGGATCTGTGTTGTTATAACGTGAACGTTCCTCGGATCCAGAGACTGTGAAATTATCCTTTTTTTGTTTCATTATAAAATAACAAACTTGATCTGGATCTACTTCTACAAACCAAGGAGCCGGTGTGTTCCCGGGATAGGGATACAGTGTATTCCCAGGATAAGGATACAGTGTGTTCCCGGGATGGGGATACAGTGCTGCTGGAGAGTTCTGCTGGGATGGATAGCTATAACAGGTATCACGGTGGAGAATGTGGCTGGACAGCAGCAATATGCAAGAAACCTTGAAGCTCAAAGGTTCAATCCAACTGAAATGAGGACAGCAACCAACAGAGTGAGACGGAGAGGACAGCATGATATGTTGAGAGGGTATTTCCATAAATTCCTTTTTCAATCACAATGTGTATGGGTTTGAATCTTTGTAATTTTGTTTTAGACATTGTAACAACTTACTTTGGCTGTTGTGTTTTCGTGCGAAAGCTCATTACTCGCTGACCTTTCCCTCATTAACTTTTGACAGTAATTGTGCAGTGAGTGTACTCTTGGCGAGTTGCTGGATTCAAGTCTCCTTCAATATCTGTTTGTGTCTGACAGTGGGTCAACTGCAATATAGATGGTAGTTCAAACCAGAAAAAGCTCCAAACACTGTAAATGCTCAGAACCAATGGTCACCGTGCACACTGAGAAAGGGCAGGGAGGATGTCTTGGATATCTGCTCTTAAAAACTGAGAAGCAACTTGACCTTAAAGTGTTCGGTAATGATTCCGCAACGTTTCCAGAACCAGTTAGACGTATGGTCTGCAAAACTTTGAAGTGAATGATGTTTTCTTTCATAGTTTTAGTGTTTTTAAGCTTGAACAACTACTTCCTTTAAAATAAAACAGCACATCTTCACTGTGTAAAATCAAAGCCAGTGTTTTTTTTGTTATTGTATGGGGAAGCCTCCAGGGGATACATACGGTACAGAGTCCACACAGACTCGGATAAGTGCAATCATTTTGAAGAGAGCAGGAAATTGTCTTTTTCGAAAAGATTGTTACTTTCTCGCCGAAGCAAAACCGTTTTGAGCGAAATTGTTAGTTTTCAAAATTATAAATTAACATTTCTACTTAGAATTATTGCATTTCTGACAGCGTACATAATCCAGACAAAATGTATGGCGTTCCCTTCTGTCTGAAAAAAGTAGCCTATACTTCGTTATTTGCCAACTTTCCATTCCTCTGCATATAGTTGTGCCATAGAAAGTCATTTTGGAAAACTCAGTAACTTTATCTTTACAAAAACATTTTTTTCATGCATTTACTGTATTAATTACTCTTAAAAGAGGTTCGTTTTACTTTTACTTAATCTGTGATAATTCTTATCTTTCCATTGTAAAGTGTTCTGTTTAATGTTTAGCTGGTTTTGATTTTCAATGTTGCATACAGGCCAAATGTCTGTGGGTCTCGATTTCACTCTTACTGCTGCCCAGGATGGAAAACGCTACCTGGTGGAAACCAATGTATTGTCCGTAAGTCTAGCTCTTCCTAACAAGGGTCATTTAATATTTTATACAATGGCATTATTATATGATGCAATGTAATATTTGAACACATGGCAACGTTTAAGTAAAATATTATATACAGCTTGTAGGAACAAAACATCTGGACACAATAAATGAAAGAGAGTTGTGACTAATATACAATAGTAATAAAAACAAAAATTGCTGGAGAAGCTCAGCAGGTCTGGCAGCATCAGTGGAGAGAGAATGTTTGGAGTCTGGCATGATTCCTTTTCAAATATTTTATATCATACAATGGCTTTGCAATCTCTTTATTTTTGTGACAGAACTTACCTATTACTTTCAGTGCAGATGGAAAATCACTGTTTGTAGCAACATAAACTATTTTTTTCTGTCATTAGCAATGTGACATAGAAGGAAAAGGAGCCCAGGCCAGCACACTGAAATTGGACCGTCAGGATTCTGTTTGTTGTTTCATTCAAGGGATGTCGATGTTGCTGCTGATCCAGCATTTTTTGCCTTTGTCCAATTATAAACTTCTTGCTTAGACTGCTGCTGTCCCCTTTGGGGCAGGGGGTGAATGGAAAGAGGTGCATTGTGGGTGACCCTCTACTTTTAGGGACAACGTTCTTGGATTTTGACCCAGCGACAGTGAAGGGATATTGATATATTTCCAAGGTCAGATGTCATGTGACTTGGAGGTAAACTTGCGGGTTGTGGTAGAAGTCACACATTTGGAAGATGCTTTTAAAGGTACCGTGTAGATGGTAAACACTACTGCTAATATACATCAGTGGCAGAGGGAGTGGATGTTGAAGGTGATGGTTAGGCTGCTTTGTCCTGGATGGTGTCAAGCTTTTTGAATGTTGTTGGAATTGCCCCCATCCAGGCAAGTGGGGAGCATTCCATCACACTCCTGACTTGTAGATATTGGCTTAATTGGGTGGGTGGTCTGAGGGTTCAGGGACGGACATAGAAATGGAATGGTGGTCATGGTGGGGTGGTTGTAGTGAGCTGGGCAGGTAAGGAGGTGGGAGCTGGGATAGAGCAGGAACAAGGTGTATTAGAGAGGAATGAAAAGAGGGAGTTTAGGGCAGGGTGGGAAATGGAGAGAGTGAGTGGGTGCAGAGTGGGAACTGGGAGAGGACAGGGAGGTAGAAAGGTGACATTGAGGTCGATGGATGACTGTTGCCCAGAGGAGCATAAGGCTTCCACTCAGTGACATTGATTGGCAATTGCAGAACCCTCCTGGGAACAGGCTGTTTTAGATCCAATAATGTATAATGGGGCTAGGTTATTAAAAGATCTTGTACATAGAACATAGAACATAGAAAAATACAGCGCAGTACAGGCCCTTTGGCCCTCGATGTTGCGCCGATCCAAGCCCACCTAACCTACACTAGCCCACTATCCTCCATATGCCTATCCAATGCCTGCTTAAATGCCCATAAAGAGGGAGAGTCCACCACTGCTACTGGCAGGGCATTCCATGAACTCACGACTTGCTGAGTAAAGAATATACCCCTAACATCTGTCCTATACCTACCACCCCTTAATTTAAAGCTATGCCCCTCGTAATAGCTGACTCCATACGTGGAAAAAGGTTCTCATGGTCAACCCTATCTAAACCCCTAATCATCTTGTACACCTCTATCAAGTCACCCCTAAACCTTCTTTTCTCCAATGAAAACAGCCCCAAGTGCCTCAGCCTTTCCTCATACGATCTTCCTACCATACCAGGCAACATCCTGGTAAACCTCCTCTGCACCCGTTCCAGTGCCTCCACATATGGCGACCAAAACTGCACACAATACTCCAGATGCGGCCGCACAAGAGTCTTATACAACTGCAACATGACCTCAGGGCTCCGGAACTCAATTCCTCTACCAATAAAAGCCAGTATGCCATATGCCTTCTTCACCGCACTATTTACCTGGGTGTCAACTTTCATAGATAAAGGATTCTCTGGGGATAGTGATCTCAACATGGTAGAGTTTCAAATTCATCTTGCGGGTGAGCCAAAGAGCTAATAAAGAGGGAGAAATTTGACTATAAAAGTAGTTTGGCAAATAATATTTAAAAAAGCAGTACCATCTCCTATGGATTTATGAAAGGAAAGAGGGTATCTCATTTCAGTATAAGATCCTCGGAAAATGAAACTAGGGTTTAAAAACAGGAAACAGGGAAATGGCAGACAACTTAAACTCATAAATTGCATCAGTATTCGTTATGGAGGATCCTATTGACATCCTAAATGTAACAGATAAGAATGTGCTAATGGCAGGAAGGATCGGTAAGGGTCTATCATAACGGACAGAGTATTTGACAAGTTAATGGAACTGCAGATAGACCTGTTCATAGGACCTGGTGATGTACATTTAAAGAGTTTCAAAAGAGATAGTGGAGAATTGGTCAAAATTAATCAGAACTCACTGGATTATGGGAGGGTTCAGTGGATTGGAAAAAAAACCTAACATGATAGCCCTGTTCAAGAACGGAAGGAGGCAGAAAGTAGGAAACTATAAGCCGGTCAGTCTGACACTTGTTGTTAGAAATGTGCTAGAGTCCATTATCAAGGATAAAAGAACAGGAAGTTTCGAAAAGCTTAACACAATCAGACAGTTGACATAGCTTTGTGAAAGGGAAATCATGGTTATGGAAGTCTTGGTTATGGTTTTGTGAAAGAGAAATCATGTTTGACAAATTTGACAGAAACTTTGAGGATATAACTAGCACAGTTGATACAGTATAACTTGTAGTTGGAAGCTATTTGATTTTCCAGAAGGCATTTGATAAAGTGCACCATAAAAGGGTCTTGTATAAGACAGGAGCGCATGACATTGGGAGTAACATTTTCACATGATTTGAGAATTGGTTCATACATGGGAGACAGAGTCAGAATTAATGGGTCTTTTTCAGATTGGAAAGATGTAACTAGTGGAGTACCATAAGGGTTTGTCCTCGGGCCTCAATTATTCCTTATTTATATTAATGAATAGGAGAAGGGGATAGAGTGTGATGTATGTGATGTTGATGTTTGCTGATGTTAAAAAATAGCTGGGATAGAATTTTGTGATGAAGATATGACAAATCTACAAGGTGGGGGGGGGGGGGGATTAGACAGCAAAAATCAGCAAATGTACAAAAATGTGTTGGAAAGTGTGAGGTTGTGGACTTTAGTTGGAAGAATTAAAAGGCAAGCTGTTGTTTAAATGGAGGGAAACTCCAAAAAAAGTGCACTGATGTTGTTATGCATGAAACACCACAGGTTAGTAATTAAGAAGGGAAATGGAATGTTGCCCTTTATTGCTCGAGGGATGGAGTTTAAAAGCAGGGAAGTCTTGTTCCAACTGTATGGTGTGTTGGTGAGTCTGCACATGGAGCTCTGTGTACAACTTTAGTCCCATACTTAAAAAAAGGATATATTGGGCATTGGGGACAGGTGTAAAGAGATTCACTGGACTAATTCCTGGGATGAAGTGTTGACTTAATAACAACAACTGAAATCCAGATAGTTGTAGAGGCTGGATCACTGAATATCTCTGAAAAGTAATGTTGATAGATTGTTGAGATATGGAGGAGTTGTGGACTGTGAAGAACTCCCACAAACCAGGAGTTGCGGTCTGGGGCAGATCAGCCATGATCTTGTTGAATAGTGGGACAGGTCTGACAGGCCAATTGGCTTTTCTGATTTCTTATCCTCTAACAAGAATTAGCACATTCAGGCAGAATCCTGAGGCAATAACACAGCCTTAATCCCATCTGTTTAACAACAACAAAATGAATAATAGAAGAAATATTTTCTCGTTCTCATATGGAGCTAGAGGAGATTTAAATTCATCACAATGGGGTCTTGATCCTAGCAGAATACATTTTTTCCCAGTGATTATATATGTATAGTAACACATGTTGCTGAAGTAACTCATATTGGTGATTCCAGGGACTAAACTGTTCAATAAAACAATAACATTCTCAGTCTGCAAAATGGACAGGTGGATATTTCTGAGGGTCCCCTGTCTAAGGTAGCATCATTAGAACAGATAAGACAGAGATGGAGATGGAGGAACTGAGAGAATGCAATAGAGTCTTCACAGGAAAGCAGGGTGTGAGGATGTATAGTCAAGGCAACTGTGGAAGTCGGTGGGTTTTTATTGGATATTGGTGACCTGCCTATCCCCAAAGATGGTAAGGAAGAAAAGAGAGGAGTTGGGGGTGGACAAGGTGAAGCTGAGGACAGGGTGAAAATTGGAAGTGAAATTGATACATTTTTCCAGTTCAGAATGAAAGAAAGAAGCAGCACTGATGATGTCATCAGTGTATCGGGAAAGATTTGTTGGTAGGGAACCAAGTAGGATTGGAACAAGGAATGTTCCACGTACCCCAGAAAGAGACAGGCATAACTGGGGCCCGTGGCCTCACCTTTGTCCTGAAGAAAGTGAGGGGAGTTAATGGAGCAATTGTTCAATGTGAGGCTGAGCTGGGCTAGGCGGTGGAGGGTGGTGCTGGTGGATGAAGTCAGTTCAAGGCTCCAGTCCTCACCTCCTTGTGCAATGAAGGTCAACTTACTGTTTGCCTTCTTTTAACTGCTTGCTGCAAATGCAAGTTCACTTTCAGTGACTGGTGCTCATGGCACCCAGGTCCTGTTATATACCAACAATTTTCCATCTATAGCCATTTAAATATTACTCTGCCTCTTCCCATTCGACTAACAAGTAGTTTTTCATGTCCACAGACCTAGTTGACCTGACCCTAAAAGGGAATCATAGCAGTAAACTAACCCTATGGTCTCAGACAACATGATTTGCTCACACTCAGACTAACCTTTCATTCTTACAATGTATTTAGATTAGATTAGATTCCCTACAGTGTGGAAACAGGCCCTTCGGCCCAACCAGTCCACACTGACCCTCCGCAGAGTAACCCACCCAGACCCACTTCCCTCTGACTAATGCACCTAACACTATGGGCAATTTAGCATGGCCAATTCACCTGACCTGCACATTTTTGGACTGTGGGAGGAAACCGGAGCACCTGGAGGAAACCCACGCAGACACGGGGAAAATGTGCAAATTCCACAGACAGTTGCCCGAGGCTGGAATCAAACCTGGGACCCTAGTGCTGTGAGGCAGCAGTGCTAACCACTGAGTCACCGAGCCACCCGTATTCTTGCAGAAAGATTAAATCAAGGCTCCTGCTCTATAAGTTGTAGTTTGAAAATGCTTCCGTCTTTGTTCCATACCTTTAAATCACGGCAAGTACCTCATTCATGTCATTTCATCGGAAGGTTTATCATAGAATTCTTACAATGGGGAAACAGGCCATTCAGCCCAGCAAGTCCACACCAATTCTCTGAAGAGTAACCCACCCAGACCCTTTCACCCTACCCTACACATCCCTAAACACTATAGGCAACTTAACATGGCCAATCCACCTAACGTACACATCCCCAACACTATCGGCAACTTAACATGGCCAATCCACCTAACGTACACATCCCCAAATACTATAGGCAACTTAACATGGCCAATCCACCTAATCTGCACATCTTTGGATTGTGGGAGGAAACCGACACAGACACGGGGAGAACGTGCAAACTCCACACAGTTGTCACCCAAGGCTGGAATCAAACCTGGGTCCCTGGCGCTGTGAGGCTGCAGGCTAACCACTGAGCCACTGTGCTGCCCGTATGTTTACAATGGGGATGGAGTGGTTTCCTTTGGTATTATTCACAGTTTTCAGTGATGTCTTCAATTAGCTTCATATACTCTTCATGAACTATAGATGCATTGCTCAGCAAGATTGTTAACTTTTAAAAAGTAGTGTAAGCAAATTATTTATGTAATTTTAAGACAATTTGCTACTTTTCTATATGGTACTTAACACCTAGTGCCATTAATATTTGTCTAATGCTCGAGAAAAAAGTTTTGATTTTGTTAAGGAAATACAGTAATGTCCTGACTGGATAAAT
The DNA here is from genome assembly GCF_037043375.1 of Chiloscyllium plagiosum. NCBI lineage: Eukaryota > Metazoa > Chordata > Chondrichthyes > Orectolobiformes > Hemiscylliidae > Chiloscyllium > Chiloscyllium plagiosum. The sequence goes on from NW_028270140.1 coordinate 2,238,263, forward strand.
TACAGATCTACTGGCTTTACAAATATATTTGCCTTAAGTGCTTTATGTCAAGTTTTATTTGTACATTTTTCATAGAAAGTTTGCTGAACATTGTTGTAAATTCACTAGAGACTTGTAAAATAGCTTACTGCAGTTATTCCACATGGAGAAACAATTCCTTCACAAGCCAAGTATGTTGTCATCATCAAACCTAAAGCAAGCAATACCTTTATATTCCTTAACCTTACATTGATTGTATTTATTCTTCCGTGATATTGTAATATTCAATATTTATTGATACAAGATAACTCTAACCAATCAACCCCACATATTGTAGAGTACAAGTACTATCTAATAGTTAAAAGTATCCACAATTAATGCATTCATCACGAGGCTAAAGCTCCTTTCACCAGTAAAGTGTGCTTGGATCATCATGAACTTTATTGATTTCCTCACAATTCCCTGTGAAATGTGTCATTTTAGACTCTGTCTGTTTGGTTTAGGCAGTTCATTGTGCAACAATATATAGAATCACCCTTGGGGCACCCGTTAACTCCTCTTTAGGCATTTTATAGATTAATTTACCCAATAGCTGTGTTCTTCGTCAAATTTTGCCTTCTCCTGTAATAGCCAGCTCCTTAAAGATGTTCACATCCTTATTCTGCTTGTTATTAATCCTTCTTTGTATTGGTGCCTGCATTCAGCCTCTGAATGATTTCCAAATTCAGGAAATTACTGGATTTCCTATACTTTTGTGTCATAGTGAAGAGTCTCAACTGTTTCTTGCCGATTGGAGGAAATAACATATTCCTAAAGAAATTCTTAAGGCAATATATCTGATTCAACAGGGGCTCCTTTTCTGTGAAGAAACACTAGTTGGATCTGGACCCTGTCTTAGCCAGTCATCTAGAGCAGACCCAGGTATCTCTGATTTACTTCCCCCAGGTTCTAGTTTTAGAAAATCTTGAGCTTGCATTTGAGTAACTCTTGATCTCTTGGTCATTCTCACAAACCAGCCTTGATGTTTCATCATGGAAGCTGTTTATGATAATGTCAAGACAGACCAGGCCTCTGTAAACATTTTGTGGAGCTTGTACATTGATCATTATCAGATTGACTGTGAAGCACTGTTTGGTTTTGCTCTATTAATTCATGGGATGGGGACTTCGCTGACTAGGCAGTAGTTTTTGCCCATCTCTAATTGCCCAGAGGGTATTTAAGAGTCAACCACATTGCTGTGGGTCTGGAGTCACATGTAAGTCAGACCAGGTGAGGATGGCAGTTTCCTTCCCTGAACGACATTAGTGAACCATATTGGGTATTGACATTGAATTTCCTGCAGCAGTGGTTGTTTTTAGACTGAACCGTTGGAGGTGGCAGCACAGATTAGGTAATGATCAGGTCATCTGCTCCTGTCATTGAGCAGGTAACATGGACATCCTTGCTGTCCCTTACTCAGACCTGATGTTGCCAAGCAATGTGTGGACTGAGGCTGTTGCCATGAAGTTTGGTACTTCAATCTCTGATGAACTAGCGTGTTTGCCTTGGCCAGACTATGGTCCATGCTTTTCCTCATTGAGAACTCTATTGCTTTTCCTGCACCATCCTTGTCAGTCAGCTTACTGCTGAAAAATGTGTTGCTGGAAAAGCGCAGCAGGTCAGGCAGAGGGTTAGATAGGTTGGAGAGTGAGAGCCTTTTTCCTTGGATGGTGATGGCTGGCATGAGGGGACATAGCTTTAAATTGAGGGGTGATAGATATAGGACAGATGTCAGAGGTAGTTTCTTTACTCAGAGAGTAGTAGGGGCTTATGAAGAAGAAGAGCTTATGCCCGAAACGTCGATTCTCCTGCTCCTTGGATGCTGCCTGACCTGCTGCGCTTTTCCAGCAACACATTTTTCAGCTCTGATCTCCAGCATCTGCAGTCCTTACTTTCTCCTAGTCAGCTTACTGCCAACTCTAGCCTTGAAATCCCCAAGGGGAGTCCACACATCCCTTTGTAAACAGATCGAGGCTGGGTTGATCCGAATCTCTGTCAGTGAACTGCATTACACAGATGACACTGACCAAATGTGGGCCGTTGGAACTAGCTGAGTGCACACCATGGTCAGCATGGACCAGTTTGGGCTGAAGGGCCTGTTGTCATGCTATATCACTCTATGACTCTATGACACTTTTGTGAGCTCACACTGTAAAGGCTGAGCTAGAAACTGTTGCCAATGTATTTATGGAGGAGAATGGACCTTCGGCTAAACATTTGGAGGAGAAAAAATCCTCTACTCTCCTGCCACTCCTGCACAAGACTGTCTCCCTCTTCCTGACCAGCACTGCCACCATCATAAAGCACAGATAACCGATGGAAAACATAGATTGTTTGTCCCTGTTAACCAGCATTTTAACCTGTGACATTTAACTAACATCCTCACTGACTTATGGGAATGTCTTGGCAAAGATTGCCCAAGTTGGAGACAAAGCATCCACAAAGGGGACACTATTTTGAGTGTCATCAGGTGGAAGCCAAAGCAAACAGTGGAAAGCTTGAGGGAAAGCCTGTGCATTCCCGACCTCCCTCCAGCTGGCCTCTTCAAACACCATAAAACATAAAACATAGAACATTACAGTTCAGTACAGACCCTTCCGCCCTCGATGTTGTGCCGACCTGTGAAACCAATCTGAAGCCCATCTAACCTACACTATTCCATTTTCATCCACATGCCTATCCAATGACCATTTAAATGCCTTAAAGTTGGTGAGTCTACTCCTGTTGCAAGCAGGGCATTCCACGCCCCTACTACTCTCTGAGTAAAGAAACTACCTCTGACATCTGTCCTATATTTATCACCCCTCAATTTAAAGCTATGTCCCCTCATGCCAGCCATCACCATCCAAGGAAAAAGGCTCTCACTGTCCAACCTATCTAACCCTCTGATTATCTTATATGTCTCAATTAAGTTACCTCTCAATCTCCTTCTCTCTAATGAAAACAGCCTCAAATCCCTCAGCCTTTCCTCATAAGACCTTCTTTCCACACCAGGCAACATCCTAGTAAATCTCCTCTGAACCTTTTCCAAAGCTTCCACATCCTTCCTACAATACGGTGACCAGAACTGTATGCAATACTCCAAGAGTTTTGTACAGTTACAACATGACCTCATGGTTCCGAAACTCAATCCCTCTACCAATAAAAACAAACATACCGTATGCCTTCTTAACAACCCAATAAACCAGGGTGACAAATTTCAGGGATCTATGTGCATGGACACCGAGATCTCTCTGCTCATCACAGTACCAAGAATCTTACCATTAGTCCAGTACTCTACATTCCTTTTACTCCTTTCAAATTGAACCACCACACATTTTTCTGCATTAAACTCCATTTGCCACCTCTCAGCCCAGCTCTGCAGCTTATCTATGTCTCTCTGCAACCTACAACATCCTTCTACACAATCCACAACTCCACCAACCTTAGTGTCATCCACAAATTTACTAACCCATCCTTCTTTACCCTCATCCAGGTCATTTATTAAAATGACAAACAACAGTGAACCCAAAACAGATCCTTGTGGTACTAGTAACTGAACTCCAGGATGAACATTTCCCATCAACTACCACTCTCTGTCTTTTTTCAGCTAGCCAATTTCTGATCCAAACCTCTAAATCACCCTCAATCCCTTGTCTCTGAATTTTGTGCAATAGCCTACCATGGGGAACCTTTTTCAATGTCTTACTGAAATCCATATACACCACATCAACCACTTTACCCTCATCCACCTGTTTGGCCACCTTCTCAAAGAACTTAAAAAGATTTGTGAGGCGTGACCTACCCTTCACAAAACCATGTTGACTATCCCTAATCAACTTATTCCTTTCTAGATGATTATAAACCCTGTATCTTATAACCTTTCCTAAAACTTTACCCACAACTGAAGTAAGGCATATTGGTCTATAATTACCAAGGTTGTCTCTACTTCCCTGCTTGAACAAGGAGACAACATTTGCTGTCCTCCAGTCTTCTGGCACCAATCCTGTAAACAGTGATGACATAAAGATCAAAGCCAAAGGCTCGGCAATCTCCTCCCTGGCTTCCCAGAGAATCCTAGGATAAATCCCATCTGGCCCAGAGGATTTATCTATTTTCACACTTTACAGAATTGCTAACAGCTCCGCCTTGTCAACCTCAATCCCATCTAGTCCACTAGGCTGCTTCTCAGTATTCCCCTCGATAACATTGTCTTTTTCTAATGTGAATACTGATGAAAAATATTCATTTAGCGCTTCCCTACCTCCTCTGACTATTCACAACTTCCAATACTAACCTGGATTGGCCCTAATCTTACTCTAGTCATTCTTTTATTCATGAAAGCTTTAGGGTTTTCTTTGATCCTACTGGTCAATGATTGCTCATGTCCCCTCCTGGCTCTTCTTAGTTCTCTCTTTAGGTCTTTCCTGGCTCACTTGTAACTCTCAAGCACCTGAAGTGAGCCTTCAGATCTCACCCTAACATAAGCCTTTTTCTTCCTCTTGACAAGAGAAGAGAACATCTGCGCTACCAATGGCAAAGGGGGAGGATCCAGCAGTGGACTGGTTGGACACCTTCGAATCCTCAATCTGAAGTGGAGGAAGTGCCGTCTCGGTCCAGTCCAGAATGTATTCTTCCATGGAATGATGATATCTTTTCAAGTTTTCACCCATATCTCAGAAGATATTTTTTCATCATCTTCCTTGTAGATTTTATCCAAGCACTCTAATAGAATTTCCATGCCCTCATACTGTCCAGTGAATGGGAACAGGAATCTACCTTGCAGATAATTCTGTTTCTGATTGTACCTTTTGTAGGAAGAGATAAGCAAAGGGCTATATGTTTTTTCTCCATGATAGGGATTCCTCTATCGCACAGGTATCCACTTCCCTCTTCCACTGTTCCTATGGTTCAGACTCAGAGAACATTGAAGGATAACCACATTGACATAATTTACACTTCCTTTCTGCCAAGTTCCACAATACTTAACAGACTTGAATTTTCTGACACTTACTTTTTATTCAGTTTCCAAAGGTTAGGCCGCCATCCTCTGCTACCATATTCTGCACAAGAAAATGAAGTGAAGGCAAGAACAGTTAGAACAAAGTGGATGAACTTTGCTAATACAAGTGTGTCCTATAGCAGAATGGGAAGATTGAACAGAGACTGTCTGCTTCAGCAGTGGTGGGGAAGAGAGGGAGAGCAGATATAGCTATATTGTTTCCCATCCTTCCCTGACGTTATGGGGCTGGGTTTTATAGCTCACCTGATGCGAGTGTTTTAGACTGGGCTGTGGGGTGTGATGACATGTAAATAATATCAGACAGCTAGCTCATTGACTTCCTGCCCACTTCCAAACTCGGCTCCACTAAAACGTAGGCTGCTGAAATAACAAACCTAATTAACAGGTACCTGAGATTAGAAAAAAACCAATTGGTCTGACTGTTATGCTGTCTATGCCACAATATGGTTGGCATGGCTAGGCAGGAGTTGGTGACCTTTTCTTAACCTAACTGGTTTAAGTGCAGGAAAGAAAGGGGTGTGTCATTTGCTGGCGGCCTGTAGGGTGGGGGTCGGGGTGTGTGTGTAAGTGGGATTGTGCTGGAGGGGCTAGATTGCCCAGTAGGCATCAGGATCCCTTCCCAAGAGTTTGTCCTCTGATTCGGCCCGTCAGATCCACACTGACCCTCCAAACAGCATCCCTCCCAGACTCATCCCATCCCTGTAACCCTGTGCTTCCCATGGCTAGTCCACTTAGCCTGCTCATCCCTGGACACTATGGACAATTTAGCATGGTCATACCACCTAACCTGCATATCTTTGGACTGTGAGAGGAAACCCACACAGACACGGGGAGAATGTGCAAACTCCACGCAGTCATCCGAGGCTGGGATCGAACACAGGTCCCTAGTGCTGACAGGCAGTACTGCTAACCACTGAGCCACTGTGTCACTCATAAAAAAGACAAAGACAACGTAAAAAACACATTTTATTTACAATAGCAAAGTACTGAAGTCGCTTGAAGTCTGAAATGAAGATACAAAATGCTGAAACATGTGGAGGGAGAAATTGGGTTAGCAGGTCAGGTCTGTGACTTTTCATCAGAGGTTCGTGGGTCTCCACAGTTGCTGCATGACCTGCTGAGCATCTGTCCCATTTCATTTAAATTGTTTAATTTTGTATTAATTCAAACAATAATTAACATCTGAAGGGATGAGACACCGAATGGTAAGAGTTAATTTTTAGTTCCAAAGATGTTGTTTGGTAGAAACATTAGATTTAAAAATTAATGTTTGGACAAGCTATAACATAATTTGGTGTGCCTATTGGATTTAGTTAATAAGGACTACAACTTCATATCTTTTCAATTACTTGTATACCACAACGTTCTGCAGGACACTGGTGTAGCACAGTTTTTGAGGAGCAGGGTAACTTTGCCAGAAACACCTTGATTTCTACATGTAACAGTGTCTGACCAGAGAAAAGACATGGCTATCCAACTTACTTTGAGAACTAGGGCATATAGTTTGAGCAGACATTGGGGAGACAGGCCGGCTACTTGCGGAGCGTTTCAGAGAACACCTCTGGGACACCCGGACCAACCGACCCAACCACCCTGTGGCTCAACATTTCAACTCCCCCTCCCACTCCACCAAGGATATGCAGGTCTTTGGACTCCTCCATCGCCAGACCACAACAACACAACGGTTGGAGGAAGAGCGCCTCATCTTCCGCCTAGGAACACTCCAACCACAAGGGATGAACTCGGATTTCACCAGTTTCCTCATTTCCCCTCCCCCGACCTTGTCTCAGTCAAATCCATCGAATTCAGCACTGCCTTCCTAACCTGCAATCTTCTTCCTGACCTCTCCGCCTCCACCCCAGTCTGACCTATCACCCTCACCTTGACCTCTTTCCACCTATCACATTTCCGACGTCCCTCCCCCAAGTCCCTCCTCCCTACCTTTTATCTTAGCCTGCTGGACAAACTTTCCTCATTCCTGAAGAAGGGCTTATGCCCGAAACGTCGATTCTCCTGTTCCCTGGATGCTGCCTGACCTGCTGCGCTTTTCCAGCAACACATTTCCAGCTCTGATCTCCAGCATCTGCAGTCCTCACTTTCTCCTCCATATAGTTTGAGAATTAGAACATAAAACATAGAACATTCCAGCACAGTACAGGCCCTTTGGCCCTCGATGTTGTGCCAACCTGTGGAACCAATCTGAAGCCGATCTAACCTACACTATTCCATTTTCATCCATATGTTTATCTAATGACCATTTAAATGTCCTTAAAGTTGGCGAGTCTACTACTGTTGCAGGCAGGGCATTCCACGCCCCTACTATTCTCTGAGTAAACAAACTACCTCTGACATCTATCCTATATCTATCACCTCCCACCCCCCCCCCCCCCCCCCACCCTATTTAAAGCTATGTCCCTTCGTGCTAGCCATCACCATCTGAAGAAAAGGAACGAAATTAGGGCCAGACCTTTCAGGAGAGATGTTAGGAAGCACTTCTACACACAAAGGGTGGGAGAGACTTGGAACTTTTCCGCAAATAGCAGTGGATGCTGGATCAATTATTACATTTAAATTTGAGTTAAGTAATTACTTGTGAAGCAAAGGTATTAAGAGATATGGGCCAAAGGGAGGTATATGGAGTTAGGTCACAGATCAATCATGATCTCATTAATTGGCAGAACAGGCTCGCAGGGCTGAATGGCCTCCTCCTGTTCCTATGTATTCGTTAATTATCACAACTACTAATTGTCTCGTCATTCTCTCTGTCAGAAATTCCAGGCCACCACACAGTCAGCTGCAGCAAACACTCCCTTGAAAATGAAATTTCCTTCATCCACTAATTGTTTTCTGCTTCTCACTTGTAGCTATCTGTCGAAATACCTGTGGTGATGGATTCTGTTCACGCCCCAACATGTGCACTTGCTCCAATGGACAAATCTCACCTAGCTGCGGAACAAAATCGCGTAGGTTTCTAAACATGTTCTTGCACAATCTTAGAATTGTTGTTAACTTTGTATAGAGCTATCAGAGGCGAGTAACAGTTTAGATTATGTATCTCAGCAACTCACAATATAACGTGCAGTACTTTATGTAACAGTTATTTTATAAATCAATGGATTAATGATTATATCTTTTGTTATAATTCACTGATTTGCAAAAAACTGTGGCAGCTTGGTCTGTTTTATAACAGAATCAACCTGATTTATTTTTGTTCTCGAATCCACTTTAAAAGAAGCATAATCAATGTCAATAGATCATAATATGATTGTAGCCATCATTTTTACAGTGGTATGTGTGGGAGATTAATAATAAACAAATACCCTTTCTAGTTCAACAGTGCAATATCAGATGTATGAATGGAGGGAATTGTGCTGAAGATCATTGCCAGTGCCAGAAAGGATACACAGGAACTCACTGTGGACAACGTAAGTAGATTTTATTGATGGATATGTGATGGAAATTACAGTTCAACAAGATTAGAGTGCTCCACAGAAACCTAGATCTAAGAATATTTTGACATTAAATTCCACAATCAAATTTAATCAGTTTTAATCTGCAGACACATTCTTTGCTGTCATTATACACATAATTTAAAAAAATTGTTACTTTAATAAACTGAGTAGTAAGCATTCCTCTTGACACTATTTGTGTCAAGTGGAGAAGTTTGATTTTAAAAAATATCAAGTATTTTGAAGACTTCAGAAACCTTTGTGATCTCCTTGCATTCAGGACTCCTGATATAAAACCTGCGGCATAGGAAAATGTTTCTTCGTTGGGAATAGTTAAAGGCTAATCGGACCGATAATCTCCCCCACTCTATAACACCACAGGTTGCATTTTGAATTGGTGCTCTTGACAAAGTTTTGTCAGTTAGAGGCACTTACAGGGAATTCAGGTGCAGAGCTTGGTGAATCAGTTTCTTGCTTAGTGCAGGTTCCCAGCCACAGGTTTCAGTCAATGGTAAGTGATAGGTGTGAGAGTCTGGTATGATGACCTTCAAACACAAATTCTTTGGTCTACACTTCTGTCTGTTGAATATCAGCATTTATACATCCCACTCAATCTCTACTCTTTAGTATACAAGAAGTCTGTATCTTGTCTTGAACTTTATTCCATCTGTGTTGTTCAGTTCCTTTCACTAAATTAGTTCCCCAAGATATTTTAATTTCATAAAAAACAACAAACTAATGATCTCTTCATGCTAATGTCACTAATAAGGGTCTTGGGATTTTTCATATTGTTACGTGCATTTTCAAAAAGAGATGAAGCAATACATTTTAAATTTGCAATCTTTAAACTAGAATCATCACAGATGTTCACTTTCCTTCGAGGGTCCTCCACTTCTTTCCTCAAGGTGGCAATTTGTATTGAGTTACTTTCATGACCGACAGTTAATAAAATTAAGCTTAACAGTATTTTAGGTACAGTTATAATTCCTGACTTTCTTTGTGTTCTTATTTCTGATACCATAACAGCTTTCATGAAATGACGTTAGAGTCACTGGTTCTGATCTCATCTTTTCTGGATTGATGGAGATGGATATATGTGGGTGATGACCATCTGGATTATGTAGAAGCCTTGGATACAGGTGAAACCTCTCTATGATGTTTCACCTTCTGATGAGTTGATTCCCTGCTGCCCCAGAATCTGTCTGAAAGCCCCTGACCACGAGTTCAGGCTGAGACTCGGGTCAGATGCACCAGTACTTACTGGATACTTACCCAGGCAATGTTAGACAGATTAGATTCCCTACAGTATGGAAACAGGTCCTTCGGCCTAACAAGTCCACACCGACCCAGTGAAGAGTAACCCACCCAGACCCATTCCCCTACCATATATTTACCCCTGAGTTGGCAACTTAGCATGGCCAATTCACCTGGCCTGCACATCTTTAGACTATGGGAGAAAACCGGAGCACCCAGAGAAAACCCGCGCAGACACGGGGAAATTATACAAATTCCACACAGACTATCACCCGAATGGGGAGCCGAACGCGGGTCCCTGGTGCTGTGAGGCAGCAATACTAACCAATGAGCTACCGTGCTGGCCCAGGTTAATCCCTTATCTGTTGGCTCTATAACTCAACAGAGCAACACAAGCAACTCTTCACCTATAAACCCCATCCACATGACTATCCTGATCAGACCCATCTCCCCCACCCCCAACACCCCGATTACCCATCCACTCCCCCGATTAGACCTGGCTATTTTCCCTGACCATTAGGTTGTACACTGACCGAACCCACTACTCTGTCCATTCGACAATGCGCAAACCCAATTCCCCCAAAACTATTTGATGATTCACTAGCCAGACCCAAACACAGCCACCTAACTTCCTGTTGACACTCAGCTACCTCCCTGTTCACACCCAACGTTCCCTGGCCCCTGAGAAATCTATCCCCTGAGCATGTGAACCACTACCTGATTTTCCAAATTACTGCCCTATCAGGCCAAATTACCCTTTGGCCACCTGACTGTCCCTGACCATCCAAACTGCTCTGTAACCAGATCAAAGTACCTCCTGACCAGTTCTCATTGTTCCTCAGCCAAACACAATTATCTTCCTGACCAACCCCAGATCCAAACTAACTCTGCCCAAACTCAACTGCTCCTTGACCAGGTAAAAACAATGACTGCAGATCCTGGAAACCAGATTCTGGATCAGTGGTGCTGGAAGAGCGCAGCAATTCAGGCAGCATCCGAGGACAGGCAAAATCGACGTTTCGGGCAAAAGCCCTTCATCAGGAATAAAGGCAGAGAGCCTGAAGCGTGGAGAGATAAGCTAGAGGAGGGTGGGGGTGGGGAGAGAGTGGCATAGAGTACAATAGATCAGTGGGGAAGGAGATGAAGGTGATAGGTCAGGGAGGAGAGGGTGGAGTGGATAGGTGGAAAAGGAGCTGGGCAGGTCGGACAAGTCCGGACAGGTCAGGGGATCGAGTTTCTGGAGGTTAGAAGCTAGGATGAGGTGGGGGAAGGGGAAATGAGGAAACTGTTGAAATCCACATTGATGCTCTGTGGTTGAAGTGTTCCGAGGCGGAAGATGAGGCGTTCTTCCTCCAGGCGTCTGGTGGTGAGGGAGCGGCGGTGGAGGAGGCCCAGCACCTCCATATCCTCGGCAGAGTGGGAGGGGGAGTTGAAATGTTGGGCCACGGGGCGGTGTGGTTGATTGGTGCGGGTGTCTCGGAGATGTTCCCTAAAGCGCTCTGCTAGGAGGCGCCCAGTCTGCCTTTATTCCTGATGAAGGGCTTTTGCCCGAAACGTCGATTTTGCCTGTCCTCGGATGCTGCCTGAATTGCTGTGCTCTTCCAGCACCACTGATCCAGAATCTGGTTTCCAGCATCTGCAGTCATTGTTTTTACCTCATTGATTTTAACCCTACTTCGAATCCTCTTGCAAGGATGCCTGCCTTGAAGAAATTTTCCTCCTCTCTCTACAAGAATCTCAGGGAGTCTCTCTCTCACTGCAACTCCCAGGTCATTTCCTCAGCCCTGAAGCTCTTCAACCATGTCCTGACCTGCACATCCACTAATATCATCTATTGTATCCGTTGCTCCCGATGCGGTCTCCTCTACATTGGGGAGACTGGGCGCCTCCTAGCAGAGCGCTTTAGGGAACATCTCCGAGACACCCGCACCAATCGACCACACCGACCCGTAGCCCAACATTTCAACTCCCCCTCCCACTCTGCCGAGGATATGGAGGTGCTGGGCCTCCTCCACCGCCGCTCCCTCACCACCAGACGCCTGGAGGAAGAACGCCTCATCTTCCGCCTCGGAACACTTCAACCACAGGGCATCAATGTGGATTTCAACAGTTTCCTCATTTCCCCTTCCCCCACCTCATCCTAGCTTCTAACCTCCAGAAACTCGATCCCCTGACCTGTCCGGACTTGTCCGACCTGCCCAGCTCCTTTTCCACCTATCCACTCCACCCTCTCCTCCCTGACCTATCACCTTCATCTCCTTCCCCACTGACCTATTGTACTCTATGCCACTCTCTCCCCACCCCCACCCTCCTCTAGCTTATCTCTCCACGCTTCAGGCTCTCTGCCTTTATTCCTGATGAAGGGCTTTTGCCCGAAACGTCGATTTTGCCTTTCCTCGGATGCTGCCTGAATTGCTGTGCTCTTCCAGCACCACTGATCCATGCTCCTTGACCAGACCTCATTAACCTCCCGAAAAAGTTTGTTCAAAAGTATCTACCCTGGAATGTGTGCATGCCTCTTTCTTCTTGAGCTAGGACTGGAAAACACGGATTTCCAGTGTAATACTGTCTGTTTGGGGAATTAATTTGCAGGCAAAGGCAATGAATTTAGCACCGATGCCAACTGGAAGATCTAGACCAATACTTTTAACAGAAGCATTTATTAATTAAAAGTTTTGTATTCATTTATTACTCCGTCAATAAATTGCATTGGAGGTTTTCCTGAATTTGTCAGAAAAAAATTGTTGATCCCAATTTTTCTGTCATCCACTTTCCTACCCATGGCCATAAGGTGCAATGCCCATAATGTTTTCTCCAGTAAGGACAGTACTGTAAGGACAGTACAGTCAGGACAGTACCATCAAGACAGTACAGCCAGGACAGTGCCATAAGGACAGTACAGCCAGGACCGTGCCATAAGGACAGTACGGTCAGGACAGTACCATAAGGACCGTGTGGTTAGGCCAGTACCATCAAGACAGTACAGCCAGGACAGTACCATAAGGACAGTGCCATAAGGACAGTACAGTTAGGACAGTGCAGTCAGGGCAGTACCATAAGGACAGTATGGTTAGGACAGTGCAGTCAGGGCAGTACCATAAGGACAGTATGGTTAGGACAGTGCAGTCAGGGCAGTAGCACAAGGACAGTATGGTTAGGACAGTGCAATCAGGGCAGTACCATAAGGACAGTATGGTTAGGCCAGTACCATCAAGACAGTACAGCCAGGACAGTACCATAAGGACAGTGCCGTAAGGACAGTATGGTTAGGACAGTACAGTCAGGGCAGTACCATAAGGACAGTATGGTTAGGACAGTACAGTCAGGACAGTACCATAAGCACAGTACAGTCAGGGCAGTACCATAAGGACAGTATGGTTAGGAGAGTGCAGTCAGGGCAGTAGCATAAGGACAGTATGGTTAGGACAGTGTAGTCAGGGCAGTACCATAAGGACAGTATGGTTAGGCCAGTACCATCAAGACAGTACAGCCAGGACAGTACCATAAGGACAGTGCCGTAAGGACAGTATGGTTAGGACAGTACAGTCAGGGCAGTATGGTTAGGACAGGACAGTACCATAAGGACAGTATAGTTAGGACAGTACAGTCAGGACAATATGGTTAGGACAGTACAGTCAGGACAGTACCATAAGGACAGTATGGTTAGGTCAGTATGGTTAGGACAGTACAGTCAGAGCAGTACCATAAGGACAGTATGGTTAGGACAGTACAGTCAGGACAGCACCATCAGGACAGTATGGTCAGGACAGTACAGTAAAGACTAAACTGTGATTGTCTCTGCAGATTTTGTCTTACCTACCGCCAATATCTTTCCGTGCTTACTTGCTAGAAAGTATGTTTATAATGGGACATGGATGGCTGAGTCAGACATTCACTGTTAAAAAAATTGTAGAGATATGTGAAGAATGTACTGGCATATTACTGATAGAAGTTCCTGTTAGACAGTTTCATCTTACACTTTCTTAGAACTGAAAACTGGAAAATATTATGTCCCCTTTGCAACACTTGGGCTGTGGTTTTATACTGGCTCAGGTTGATTAAACTGTACTAACCTTGACAAATATTCCTTATTAGGTAGCAATGTTACGTTTTTGGTGAGTCTGTTAAGGTAGAGGTTCATTATCCTTTTATATCACGCAATGCACAGTATGGTTTTCAATAAAATAGTATTCCAAAGAAATTGACTTCAGTGTGATAACTTCTGTGAGGAGTTTTCAATCAAATTAATTGCAGGTGGACATCTGTAGAAACCATTGAGGCATTTTCCTGAATATTCCCTGGTGGTGACTAAGAATTTCATTGAGTGGTCTGTGTTCTCTGCCAGTGTTCAGCAAAACATTTGGAAAATGCTGTTATTTGTAAAACATTTGTAAAACACTGTTTTTTCTGTTTATGCCACAGCTGTCTGTGAAACCGGTTGCCAGAATGGTGGTCGGTGTATCGGTCCGAACCGATGTGCCTGTGTGTATGGATTTACTGGTCCGCAGTGTGAGAGAGGTAAGGACGAATAACCTTTGACTTCTGCAGACAGAGATTCAGTCAATTCAATGAGCAATATTTGAAAGTGATAAAGATTCTTTGAAATGGACATAGATAAGGAAGTGTGAGAACAGATACTTCCATTTGAAATCTAATCTAATGTGCTGTTAAGGATACAAATGCTTGACTGTATTCAAATCACTGAAAGAAATGTCAAGCAAAACTTGCAAGCATTGTTTGTTTTTCTGCAAAATAACTTTAGAGTACAGATTGGAATGTCATCAATCTATGACAAACCTCTCTGGTAGAAATCTTATTAATATTTGACTAAGTGAGTGCACCATTTAAAATTTTTGCATAATTAATACTGAAGCTTGAACTCTATGATGTGTTAACTCTGACTTGTTTTGTACTACAATCTGCTCTTAGCAAATGTCTTTTTGAAAGACTGCTGTTGTATTAATTGATAATTTAAAAAATATTGTTAATGTATGTGGAGGTTCAATTCTAAGTAAGTATCATTGTTAATCAAAAACACTGAGAGAACACATGAAGATGATTATTTTGCACTCCAAAGGGGAAATGTCGCCATCATAAAAATCTTTCTGAAATGGGTATGCTGAGCGACATTTCACAATACTTTTCAAATTGATGTTCAGAGAAATTTGGGTATCATTATGCAAATATATAAGAAGTTAGCCATGCAAGGAAATCAAATGATTATGAGAGAAGATAGCATGTTGACCTTTATTGCAAGGGAATTAGAGCATAGGAATAAAGTAAATATTTTGCTTTAACTTTGGTGGGACCATATCTAGAATATTGTGAGCAATTTTAATCTCCTTATTTAAGGAAGAAAATACTTGCATTGAAGATTCATTCAATTTGTTCTGGGATAAGAGGTTTGTGTTATGTTCAGACAATGAGTAAGCTGAGTCTATATTCTTTGGAGGTGGTAAAATGAGAGGTGATCTCATTGAAACATTCAAGGCTACAAAACAGCTTGACACTGAGAGATTGTTTTTGTCTGGGTGAGGAATCTAGAATAAAGGTCACTGTTTCAGGAAAACAGGGGTCAATCATTTAAGACTTCAATGATGAGATGTTTCTTCATTTCAAAGGTTTGTCAACCTTTGGAGTTCTAAGTGGGCGGCACAGTGGCACAGTGGTTAGCACTGCTGCCTCACAGCGCCAGAGACCCGGGTTCAATTCCCGCCTCAGGCGACTGACTGTGTGGAGTTTGCACATTCTCCCCGTGTCTGCATGGGTTTCCTCCGGGTGCTCCGGTTTCCTCCCACAGTCCAAAAATGTGCAGTTCTGGTGAATAGGTAGTGTTAGGTTAGGGGTATGGGTGGGTTGCGCTTTGGCGGGGTGGTGTGGACTTGTTGGGCCGAAGGGCCTGTTTCCACACTGTAAGTAATCTAATCTAAAAACCCTGAGAGATTTGTGGATGCGCCCATCATTGAATACGTTTAGATTGGCATACACAGATTTCTCATCTCTCAGAGAAGCGAAGGATATGGAGAATGAGTGGGAAGGTGGGGGAGGTGAAATCAGCAGTTAGTTTGCAAACAGAGAGATCCCATTAGCATCAGATATATGAAAATCCAGCCAACCTGCTGGTGATGATTGAAGGAAGGTTCTTGACAGGACACAAAGAAATCACATCCAAGTCTTTATTTTATTGTTTCATGAGGTATTTTACAATTGTCTCTTTGGGCTTCAGATTAAAAGATCATTCACAAACAATGCCCCTGATAACACTGTCAGCCGAGGTTCTGTTCCCAAGTTGGCAATGGGACTTGAACAGACAACTTTCTAATGCAGCTTGGCCAGTTGGGTGAAATTGACTTAAAGTTAGGAATAATTGTTCATTTAGATTGCTCCCATGGTTTCTAAAAGAAGTCTAGAGTTCAAAATAATGTCCAAGATTATATCTGACGTAAAAGTATATTGAAGATGTAGCCTATATAACAGATTTCACAGCTGAAGAAAGAATTTTATTACAAGATAAATGAAAGAACTGGTTGGGTTTGATTTGACTTATAAAGGAAAACAGGTAAGTCCTTTGATCTAGTTTCTTTCATGTTTGCATGGTGTTTGTTCCATAACCAGATTCAGCATTAACTGTCAGGTTTCCACAATGGTGGCATACATCAGAATAAAAAAAATCTACAGAAAAATGATGTTCTAGTGAAAACAATGAAATGCTAGTTTGTCAATGAAACTTACAAACCAGAAAAACGAAAGATTGCAACAGTCACTTCATGAAAGACATTCTCTGGCGTTATTCCCAATGCTTTTCCTGGCATTGACAAGGCAGCAGATGGCAACTTTATTGTAGCTGTACAGAACGGATGCAGACTACAGCAAGCAAAATGATAACAGCAGAGCGTATGTTACTCAACGAAACCACATCAAAGTATATAACCTTCAATGGGGCGAGTGTTGCTTGACCCATTCACTCATCCTACTACACTGTGATGCAGATGTGGCTCCAGCTGTTGTACTACTTACCGGACGTAAACTAGTGGGAAACACCAAAGCAAGCTCAATATCGAAGTCTGCATATACACTAAAATGTTCAAGTCAAGAAGACCAGGTTTGAATTATTGGCAATATTGTTTAGCTTTTGTGCATGTTCAGGACAGCAGTCAAATACCCTGTGCATTGTTCACGTTCTGGGAACATTCAATTGTTCATGAGAGGCTGTTTGAATACACAGCTGCAGGACTTAGCCATATTTGACTTTTAGGCACAGAATAATTGTCCTGGCACATCTGTTCAAAATGAGCCTGCGTTATGAAGAATATAATTTCTAAAAGAAAGTTGAAAGAATTCCTGAGTCTCCAATTTCAGCCTGTAGTCTGAATTACAAAAGCTCTTCCCAAAGCACATTTTTTGCGTTTGTGGAATGACGACGTAAACAATGCTTGAATAATTATTGTCATGTTACATCTTCTGTCTGCTCGTTTGGAAATATTAAAACATTTCTGAGATTGGTGCAAACTCAACATTTGTTGAGACTCTCAATTTTAGTTTCAAGAAGCTCATTGTAATTAATGAAAGTTTAGTGATTTTCAATCTATTCAGAATGAGAACAAGTAGAGGATTTTGTGCAGTGATAAATTATCTGTTAATTTGGGTGAAATTGGTTTACGTGACCATCTTCATCAGGGTGTGTTAGCTTTTGTGTTTATTTGTATATATTGTGGGCAGTGTGGTGCACTGAAGTATATGCACATATTGTTCTTGAAAGTAGGAATTGAGGAAAAATGCATTTTGTTTTTTTGATTGAAATGGTCAGCTCACTCATGGCATATACCAGAAGCTGAAAGCCCAAAGCTTCATTGAAATTGGACATTATCTTTAACTGAGTGATAATTTCAGTGAACGAGCAGTGAGGCAGCTTTCCAGGTTTCTCTACATCTTGGGTATCAAACTCAGTTTAACTGTTGTGCCTGATCCAACAACTTGACATATGTTGTGAGCAACATTCAGTCGAAGTTATTGGGCCCACTGGGACCACTGAAAAACTACCTGAGAAAGGACAGTGTATTTTCTCTTCAGTTGAATGTAGAAGATCAGGAATCATTCCCTCAATTCCAGCGCACTCCCGTGGCCCACAGCAGCTGCTGTAGACCTTTCTCCTGCTACTTTGGACATGAAGCTTCTGATGTCTCCAGAGAATTCTTCATCTCCGTTTTCTTGGTTCCCATTTGTTCACCAGTGGAAACCACCTTTCACTAAGATCAAAGGTTTGATTCCTTTCCTGGCTGCTACTCTTAGAAGCATGCAGCTGCTGCTTCTCATGATGTAGGACATGGCCCTTAGGAAAGCGATGAACTTGTGGTATCACCACTCGTCTATTAATCCAGAAACTCAGCGAATATCCTGGGGACCCAGATTTAAATCCCACCCCTGCCGCTGAATTCAATAAAGAATCTGGAATTAAGAGTCTAATGATAACCGTGAAAACATTATAGATTGTCAGAAAAACACATCTGCTTCACTTGTGTCCTGTAGGGAAGAAAATCTGCCATCCTTATCTGGTCTGGTCTAGATGTAACTCCAGACGAGGTTAGGATGTGTTTGACTCTAAATTGACCTCTGGGCAAATAGGAATGAGGAATAAATGCTGGCCTAGCTAAAGAGGCCCACATCCCACGAGTAAATAAAATAAAAGAACTATATCTAACTTCTCCTTGAAATCATTCAATGTTTTCCAGCAAGTTGGCAGTGGAGTAGGGCTTCTGAGCTCAGGGCTTGTCTGCTCCATCTGCTTTTCTTTTGTTTTCTTTTTCTCTCCCTTTTCTAATTTTTTTCTCTTTCTATTTTATTTTACTTACCCCTTGCTGAAGAGCTCAGTGGTAGTAAGTAGGCCCAGTGTGGACTTGAGGTGGCAGCACTGGAGACAGTGTTTCCCATTGGTATCTGTGTCCAGCACAGAACCGTGGAGGGAGGTGGCAGTGGAGGTGAGTTTGGGCCCAGTACGAGACCCAGCCACATCAGCAGGTGAGCCTGAAGCAGACTCATGATAGCCGAGTCGAGTTAGGGCCGGTGCAGTATCCAGCAGCATCAGTGGTCTCTGGTGAGGACCCATAGTGGTGAGGGTATCGATGGAGGTGAGATGTTGTACCGGCAATGGTGACGGCGAAGGGGACTCCTGGCCTGGCTATCAGACCCATGATCTGTGGTGGAGCACTCAATGAGAAGGACTGTATAGTTAGACAGTTTTCTTTACTTTTTTATTCTTCTGTATATTCTAGTTTTGGTTTATTTTTCTGTGTTTTGAGATGGTGGCGAAGAGTGGTAACATTATACAATCTTTATCCCTGTATTTTGTGGCAAAATACATGTGACAATCAATAAATCAAATCAACTTAAATGTTTTGGCCTCAACTGATTTCAGTGGCAGGGAATTTCACAGGCCGTACTCGTGGATTGTGAGCCTGGGATCTGGATTGCCAGTCATCAGGAACATCCTTTACCCTGTCTAGCCCTGTTAGAATTTCAGATGGTTCCATGAAATCCTCCTCATTCTTCTAATCTCCAATGAATATAGTCCTAACCAATCTAGTCAATATTCAGACATTAGTCTTGCCTTGCCAGGAATCAGTCTGGTGGATCGTTGTTGCACTCCCTCCATAGGCAGAACATCCTTTCTCAGATAAGGAGATAAAACAGGTCACAAGGTCCAGGTGTGTCTTCACCGAGGCCCTGTACAATTACAGCAAGACCTGCCTGCTCCTGTACTCAGGAGCTTCTGTAATCCTCTCACGGTGAAGTCTAGTATACCATTTGCTTGCTGCGCCAGCATGCTTCCTTTCAGCACCTGATGTACAAGGACACCCAGGTCTTATTGCACTGCCCCATCCCCTTTTCCCAATCTATTGCAAATCAAGTAATAAAGTGCTGAATATTGCAAGAATGTTCTTAAAAACTGAATACAGCAGCTCAGTATATACAATGATCTGATCTAGCCCAGTACAATGAAAAGATTTGAAATTCTGGATTCTGTGCTTTATCTCCCGCTGATATTGATCTGCCGATCGGATAATAATGTTGAAATACACCTTCGGTTGTGTAATCTCTGAGGGGAGTGATTTTACATTGTGCTGAGTGTGCCACCTTATAATTAATTCCCCAGTACATTTTGGAGTAAATTCACAATAAGAAGATTGGGGCACAGAGGATGTTATTCAGAGCATCAATCAAGGATTGTGTTGTTACTTTATATCCTGAGGTTAAAGCTGGGGGCTTCGCAGGAATTACACTTCAATGCATTTCAGTTTGGGAATCTCTCATCTAAAGAAATGTTTAAATTGTTACATGTTTTGCAGATCGTAGCCTCGATACATGGAGGTCATTTCTTTCAAATTAGCTATAAATTAGGGATTTGAAAGGATCCCTTTGCAACTCGGGCTAAACGGGGCCTCTTGAAATCTTCTGAAGTGAACAGAGTACAGCCTTATTGTAATCTTTGTCTCACAAACAGGCATTTCTCTCTTCACTGACCATAATCCAACCATTATCAAATTCATTGCTTTGTTAGAAACGAAGAATAAACCAGATGATTAATTCATGATTTAACATTGGCTGTTTCTGTTCTAAATATGAATAATTGAAGTACCTTTATTTTTGTAATTATTCTTTGTGATTTCGCTATTGTGTTTGTATTGTTGACAAGTGTTAATTTGTTATTGTTGATCTTAATTGCTAAATGTGGAATTGAATGAGTACCCCACAGGCCAATTTATTCACTTTGCAGAATGTATACTTTAACATGTGACTTATATTTCACAATTCATAGTGAGTCATAATATAATATCTACAAAACAGTATAGTTAAGGTTTTAATTTTTTTAAAAGCAGTATAGGAGGAGATATGAAAGCACTTTAATTTACTACCATTTTGGTGAATTAAGAGTCTCATAGTTTGTGCGGATTTATCTGTAATTGATGGAATGTTATCATTTGAATAATTTAATGTAGTAAGGAGAAGGGAAACTACAGCAGTAAGGTATGACAGTTGCTCAGAAAAGACACAAGTGTATCCTTCCTGAGGGAACATTCGTCATTCAGTAGGAAATTCAGAAGAAAATCCGTCTTTGCCTGGATTGGGGAAAATTCCGAACCATTTGACAGAGAGTGATTGAAGTGAATGATTATCGATGCATTAAAGGGAGAGCTGGGCTGGAAAGGAAGGGGGAAGGAATACCGAGTTATGATGATTCTAGAAGATGAACAATGCATGCAAGATCAACTGGAGCATAAACACTAGTGTGGAAATGACCAATTTCGATAAAAACCAAAAATATCTGTGGATGCTGGAAATCAGAAACTGCCCTGTTTTTCTAATCAGCCTATGCAGGGATGTTATTCTACAGCTTGAGAACAGGTGGGACTTGAACCCAGATCTGGTCCAGATGTAGAGACACTACCTCAAGAGCCCAACTAAAGTGCTTCTCTTAATTGTTAACGTTGATTAAGTGCTCATGTTTCACTTGATCAATGTCCTTCTCCAAGCCATCGATTCTCGCGCTAATCTCTTGTTTCCTTTCCGCGCCCATGTGTCCTACAGGTGATGGGCCTACTGCATCTCTCAATAAAGCTTGCAGAATTACCACTTGTGTCCCTTTACACAGAACATTGCTGGAAAATTCCAGTTCATCTCTGAATGTCCAGAGTGAAGCTGCGTCAGGAACTTGTTGGAATCACCCAGGCCACCCACTGATGATGAGTTTTCGAGCTGTTGCAGCTGGTCATCATCAGATGTAGTTTGCTGAATCTGCTGTGTTCGACTGTGACAAACATGAATGAGATCAATGTTACACTCTAGAAGCTTTGGTGTTGCACCTGACAGTTTTATTCCTTGGAGGATCAGAATAATGTGTAGCTCTTTGAATGCAGCTAGATCAATTATAGAAGGTTGATATTCAGGCTGTTCTTAGCCCAATGTCCTCTGGTAAAACATATACCTACATGCATTTTGAAGTGAAAGACATTGTCTGGAGGGTAAGACAAGCCACACCTCGCACAAGATTTGGATGTGTTGCTGAACCTATTAATGTCTGCAATGGTAGTTATACAGTCAGCAGTTGAAAATGTTGCTGATCTTCAACTTGGGTTCCTCTAGCTGTGTGAGGCTGGTGTTCTCTGTGGGTTTCTCAAGGTCTGCTTTTCTGAAGGATTTAATGGGTGTTGAGGCGGTGAACAGTCCCATAAACCTTTCAGCTAAATGAGCTTCAGTGAAATCACATTCCATACCTTTGCAATGACATCTGTATTTTATAGTTACTGTTCCCTAGAGGATCTTTTACTTTGAGATTATTTATGAAACCTGCCTCATTACACATTACCAGATCCAGACTTGCCTGATCCATGGAGGAGTACACAACTTGCTATTCCAGGAAATTGGCATGAGTGCACTCTATGAATTAGTTTTCCCAGTCTCCAGGAAGATTAAACTGACCCATGATGAATGCATTACCTTTTACCCTCATTATCTCCTGACTTATTTTCTCTCCTATAGCATAGCTACTGTTAGGGACAGTGTACAGATGACTCCCACAAGGTATTCTTCTTATTATTATTTGTGGTTCCACCTGACCCATAATAATTTTTCGCTCTTGTACCTTTTCCATCTCATACTAACAATGCAACCCCACCACTCTTCCATTCTTATTTGTCCTTTCGAAAAGTTGAATATTTAGTTCCCAATTTTGATTTCCATGTAAGCATGTCTCTTTAATGGCTAAAGATCATAACCATTAACCTCTATTTGGGCATTTTTAAAATTTTGGTCTGACTACCACACATATTTAAGTAAACAGCCTTTCATTTGCCTTTTTACTTCCTCCCCTCCAACCCTATTTGCTGCTGTCTTCTTAAGCTTGCACACTCTGTCTATTCCTGCATTCTGGGTGTCATCATCAAAATGCCGCTGTTTCTTATGTTTTGTAAATCTTCACCCTCTCAAGCTCTCCAACCTTCCCCCGCCTCCCCCCCAACACCCCCTCCCCACCCCTAATTAGTTTAAGTCCTTCTCTCCAGCCCTGGAGCATCTCCTTTCTAGCCCAGTGCTAGTGCCAGTGTCTCATCAGCTGAACCACCTTCTCACATTTTAAACCACACGTTCAATGCCAGGCGTATGAGACGCTTGCCTTTATCAGTTGAGGTATAGATTAGAAGAACAAAGAGCTGTACAGAATTTTGGTGAGGCCACAGTTGGAGTACTGTGTACAGTTCTGGTCCCCACACTGCAGGAAGGATGGGATTGTACTGGAGGAGGTGCAGAGAAGATTCTCCAGGATGTTGCTTGGGAGGGAGCACCTCCGCGATGAAGAGAGGCTGGATAAGCTCAGGTCATTTCCTTTGGAGGAGCAGAGAATGCTGAGAGGGGACCTAGTGAAGGTGTCTTAAGATTACGAAAGGTGTCTTAAGATTACGATATCCAGCCTCTGAATCCAGTCCTTGGTTCTGTGGCCAGATGCCTATTCAGTTTTGAATCAGGATGATGTGAAGTTGTATTTGAACAACTTCATGAAAGAAGGCTGTTTTCTACCCTGTTTTTTTTTCTAATTCAGCAATATCACACACTTTAAAGGTTTAATCAGCAATTACTTTTCTGTCAGTGTTTAAATGTCTCTGTTTGTTTTCTTCCTGTTGATAAATTAGGGTACCTCTGATTTTTCACTGTCTCTCTGCTGTGGTGTAGTGTAATGTTGCCTCAGTAAATTACATTAACCCAGAATGTTTGAGTAACAGGTGAGCAGACTCTACATTATAGCAAAATGTTCTGTTACTTCTTATAAAAGTGCATCCATGCATTCCTGTACAGAGATGTAGTGATCAAGGTTACTGAGAGAATACACAGATGGTCACAGTATGTACTGACAGGGTCATTCTTTTCAAATACAACCAGATGTGGAAAGAGGCCATTTGGCCAATCAAGTCTGGACTGACCCTTTGAAAAGCATCCCACCCAGACCCAGTACCCCAACCTATCCCTGTAACCCTGCACTTCCTATGGTTAATCCACTTAGCCTGCATATCTCTGAACACTGTGTGCAACTTAGCATGGCTAATTCACCCTAACTTGCACATTTTTGGACTGTGGGAAGGAACTGGAGCATCCGGAGGAAACCCACGTAGACACGGAGAGAATATGCAAACTCCACACAGACAGTCACCTGAAGTTGGAATCAAACTGGAGTTCCTGGCGCTGTGAGGCAGCTGTGCTAACCAATGAACGACCTTGTAGCCCTAACAATGGGCGTTTACAATTTTTCAGGAAATGGGAGTAGAGCTTCCACATGCCCACTTTTATTGGATATCTTAACTAGCAATGAAAAATGGGGATCAACAAAATGTATTTATTGTCAGCAAAATATTGCAGATCCCGTGAAGTAGCAAACAGGTAACCACAGGCACTGCCCATTGTTACTGAGACACCTCCTGATGGGGTGTAATGCCCCACTCCCCCAACAGCAGCGATGCCATTAATCAGTCACTTAAGGGTCTCAATTAGCCTCTTGGAGCAGGTCAGAGTTCAGACTCTTTAATTAATGTCCCCAGTGTATTATTTGTCCAGTAAATTTGATAGATTTGATATGCATTGCTAGATTAGACTGGATTCCCTACAGTGTGGAAACAGGCCCTTCTCAACCAGTCCGCACCAACCCTCCGAAGAGTAACCCACCCAGACCCATCTCCCTCTGACTAATGCACCAAACACTATGGGCAATTTAGCATGGCCAATTCACCTGACCTGCACATCTTTGGACTGTGGGAGGAAACCGGAGCACCCGGAGGAAACCCACGCAGACACGGGGAGAATGTGCAAACTCCACACAGACAGTCACCCAAGATAGGAATCGAACCCAGGACCCTGGTGCTGTGAGACGGCAGTGCTAACCACTGAGTTACCGTGCCGCCCCAAATGGTAATCACCGATAATCATTCCGGAACTTCAGGACCAAATTCTGTTATATTTTTAACAATTGACTAAAATAATCACAATATTTTTAAAAAGTGGCTTGAAACACAAATGTAGATTTTTTTAACTAAACATAATTGCTACTGTTGATTAATAAAGTGTATTCACTTGGGAAATGGACTTATGAGCACAACAATAAAAATTAGTAACTGTCTTCAGTTTTTCAGGTGAAGGGGAAAAGTAAACCTTGAATTTTGTATGGAAGCTGGCAGTTAATCTGTACCTTGTATAAGTATTCATTGTTCATCTCCAGGTAGGGACATAGAAGCTAAAGAATGGATGCCCCAAACTTAGCCAGCCTCCTGGTAATTGTAATATTAACAACAAGAATCAGGTCATTGGTGAGGCAGCTGCTAAAGAAAGGAGGGGATCGAGTTAAGATTGAAAAGTCAAGTACTGGTCGTTCTGCTATAATGCGTGTTTTATCAACATGTATTCACTATAATATGATTGACAAATTGGGAACTTTGTTTCAAAAGCATAAACTTTTAAAACGTGTGTTGGCTGTAACGTGATTACATCGCCAGCACTTTATGTGCTGTTTTTAAAGTGTGATTTTTCTATAACACAGGGTTACACAAAACCACATCCATCGCATTATAGAACCTGTACAGATCAAGTTATTGACACTGAGTTCCATAGATAGAGAAGTCTCACGCTGTCTCTGACAGGAGGGGCCAACTGGCCAGAGTTAATAAGACAAGTTTAAATCTTTGAATCTGTTAGAGATATCATAAAGAAACATCGGGTCTCTTTCTGCTATGTTAACCTCCCTCTCCTGATGTCTGGCTAGAGCCTCTCCCTTTCCCTTTGCTCACCAGGTAATCAGTCTGATTTAGATCAGAGAAATATTGATTTGTTTAAAGTCCTGCATTAAGATCAAAAAGTCCCCTAAGCCAATTTAGCATGCTCCAATTCTCAGTGAGTTCTGATGGCAGAATTTAATTTTGACCTTGGGACAGGGCTGCAAGATGAGTAGATGGAGTACCATGTGACTTCTGATTCAGTTGGGCTAGGAAAGGTCAAGTGCAGCCTTTTAAAAACAATGTTAATTGGATGTGAGTGTCATTACTTGGGCCAGCATTTATTTCCCTTGCGGATTTGTCCTTGGACTGAGTGCCATTTAGGAATCCTTTAAGAGTCAGTCACATTGCTGTGGGTCTGGAGTCACATGTAGGCAAGACCAGGTAAGATGGCAATTTTCAGATGGAAGAGTTAAAATAATCCATGAAGCTCAGATCACAAAAATCTCTAACTTGTCATTTCTGCTTTAAGTGAGGATCAGCAAGTGGAAGACCACAGTAAAAGTGATTCCATTTTAGCCAGGAGAAAAATGATTTTCACTTGCTTGCTATCGTCAGGTCATCAGATGTTTATTGTTTAGGAGCTGAGGTGGGGGTGCTACTCTATCTCTGCACAGTTCTCTGGAAACACTCTGAAATGGCTTTCTTCCCCTTGTATCCTGCATAAAACTGCATAATGAGATCATTAAAATGCTTGGATTCTCTCTTCATTCCACAATTAAAGCAGAATTGAGCACACACTTGACAGGCTGCGATCAGATACTTCCCATGATACACTCAGCTGGAGGTGTTTAAATCACACGGACACCCACTGATTGTAAATCATGGCAGGTATATGTTGGGTCAAATGTTGGAAGAGAAGTCACTTATTGAGCCCCCAGGAAGTTGCTGATCCTTGAATTTAGGTATGATTGCAACACAAAAGAGTTCCCCATCTAACACTTACTTATTTACTTATATTTTGCACAAGAGCTTCAGTTCTGGCTCTTCAATGTTCAGATAATCAAACCACACTAATTCTGCATGGTCAGTGATAAATTTCACCATATTGGCTGTGTCGGTTTTTGGATACAGTTTGCTGATTATTTTAAGTTCTGGGTTGAGACATGTTACTGAGAACAGTAACCGGGTAGAGGAGAAAGGGCGAAAATTCAACAATTCACTTTTTCATTTTACATTTTGCAATGGCAAAAATATTATTGCTCATTGTCATTTTGATTAGTGACCATTTAAATGTTTAAAAATACCATAAAATAAAAAAGATGCCAAAACAAAAATGAAAATATTCTTCTGCAATTTAGAAATAAGTTATGGCTTTCCTGAAGGTGGAACTTATGGAAAATTAACACTCCATTTCTTTCACTCTTGTCTTTAACATAAATAAAGAAGACTTACATTTATATACTAATATTCTTGTACCCCAGAATTTCTTTTTTAATTCACTCGGATATGTGTGTCACTGGCTGGGCCAGCATTTATTGCCCGTCCCTAGTTACCCCTTGAGAAGGTGAGGGTGAGCTGCCTTCTTGAACTGCTACAGTCCACCTGCTGTGGGTTGACTCACAATGTCATTAGAGAGGGAATTCCAGGATTTTGCCCCAGCGACAGTGAATGAGCGGCTAATATTTCCAAGTCAGGATGGTGATTGGCTTGGAGCCTCTTGCAGGGAATGATCTCCCATGTATCTGCTGCCCTTGTCCTTCTCAATAGAAGTGGTCACATGTTTGGAAGGTGCTATCTAAAGATCCTGGTGAATTTCTGGAGTTCACCTTGTAGATTGTATACACAACAGTATTAATGTTGTAGCTAGAGGACTGCTTCTCAATAATCAACAACCATTTTTCACACAACACATTTGCATAAACAGCATTCTAACAATTTGCAATATCGCCTGTTTTGTTGAAGAGCTTACCAAGGAATAGATGTTGGTGAAGGCCCCTTAAGATTGCCCTTGCTTTTAGTTTAGTATGTGAAATCTTTTCAGTCGATGTGGGTCTTTGATTTAATTTCACATCTGAAAGATGACCCTGCAGCAGGGTAATAATCCTTCAATACTGTACTGAGATGTCAGCCTGGTTGGATTTTAAAAGTACCAAAAGGGTGATTTAAAAATTGCACTACTTTTGTGATATAAAAGAAGGTGTAAGCCATAATCCTTTAGGGACTGAAGCTTTGACAAAAGAGACAAGGAGAGGTTTACAGTTGATTACCACAGCAGTTCCTATGGGAAGCATTTCAGTGATGATTTCATTGCATTTTAGATGTTGCCCACTTTGAATTACATCATTACATTTGAGTTCTTGGCAGTCATGCAAGAACCCCTTTGGTTTTAGCTTATTAAAAACATAGTAACATAAGGATTGTGTATACTGAACAGCAATTTATTCAATTAAAGTACTACGTAACAAACTTGTTAGTAAACTTGACGTTTGTTGGATTAAGGGGCATTGGCAGTGTGTGACCCCTGAAGAATACTGGATCTGAACATTAACTCTATTTTCTCTTAACAGATGTGGGTAAACCTGCGGAGTTTTCCCAGCAATTCCTGCTTCTGCTCCTAATTTCTTTTTAACTCAGTGTGGTTACGAAATTGGCCAAGGGACAGTAAACAGAGAGTAGTAGTGAACTCAATGTGTAATGCAAAATATTGTGGATGATGGAAATCTTAAATAAAAACAGGAAAAGGTTGGATATATTCAGCAGATCTGACAGAATCTGTGTGTGTGAGAGAGAAACAGAGTTAATGACCTTCAGAAGAATTGCAAGTAGCAGTTACTTTGTTCAGACTGGAGGTAAATAGACAGTAGTGCTCCTTAAGGGTTGGTAGGACTACAACTAGAATCATAGACTAGACTCATCTAGCACAGAAACAGGCCTTCAGTCCAACTCGTCCATGCTAACCAACTTTCCCAAACTATACTAGTTCCACTTGCCTGCATTTGACCCATATTCCTGATGAAGGGCTTTTGCCCGAAACGTCGATTTTACTGCTCCTCGGATTCTGCCTGAACTGCTGTGCTCTTCCAGCACCACTCTAATCCAGAATCTGGTTTCCAGCATCTGCAGTCATTGTTTTTACCATATCCCTCTAAGCCTTTCCTATTCATGTATCTGATCAAATGTCTTTTAAATGTTGTAACTGTATCTGCATCTACCACTTCCTCTGGCAGCTCATTCCACATACATACCAGCCTCGATGTGAAAAAGTTGCCTCTCAGGTTCCTTTTAAATCTTTCTTCTCTCACCACAAAAATATGTCCCTTAGTTTTGAACTCCCCCCCACCCTACGGAGAAGACTTTTGCTATCCACTTTATCTGTATCCCTCATGGTTTTACAAGACTCTATAAGGTCATCCCTCAGCCTCCCACGCTTCAGGGGAAAGAAATTCCTTCAAGATATGTTAATGATCTAAACATTTCTTGTAGAGGGGATACAGAAAGAATGTTTCCTTTATGTACGAGCATAACCAGAGGCCAATAATAGAAGACATTCACCAAAACATCTAACAGGGAATTCAAGAAGAAACCTATTTAACCAAAAATAATAACAATGTAGAATTCACAACCATGGAGAGTGGTTGAAGTGTTTATTATGGGTGCATTTAAGAGAAAACTGCAAGCATTTTAGAAAGAAGTGAATAGATAGAGAGAATGTTCAGATGGAGCCTAAATATAGACAATTATGTTGAATGGCCTGCTTCACCTACCCTGTATCCTATGTAATCCTATATAATCGTATGTAATCCTATATAATCCTATGTAACTGGAATTCTCCCTGAAGCAGGGAAGCTAACAGAAGTTTTAATAGCTGTCTTTAAATAACGAGAGATTTTGATGGAATAAATAAACAGAAATATTTCACTCGCAGAATGATCAGTAATCAGCGGTCAAAGACTTAAGCTATTTGACAATAAAACTAGAAGCAAAATGAGATTAATTTTATACAGTGAGTTGTTATGATCTGGAATTCACAGTCTGAAAGTGTGATGAATGCATATTCAAAAGCAGTCATTTTCAAGTGGAAATTGGATAAATATTTGATTGGGATGATTTATTAGATTAGATTACTTACAGTGTGGAAACAGGCCCTTCGGCCCAACAAGTCCACACTGACCCGCCGAAGCGCACCCACCCAGACCCATTCCCCTACACCTAATACTACAGGCAATTTAGCATGGCCAATTCATCTAACCTGCACATTTTTGGACTGTGGGAGGAAACCGGAGCACCCGGAGGAAACCCACGCAGACACGGGGAGAATGTGCAAACTCCACACAGTCGGTCGCCTGAGGCGGGAAATGAACCCGGGTCTCCGGCACTGTGAGGCAGCAGTGCTAACCACTGTGCCACCGTGCCGCCCAACATAAAACTGAAGAAAGGACAAGGACTAGTACAGTCATGTTGGAGTAAATAACCTCCTATTGCCCTCAATCATTCTATGATTGCATGAAAACTCAAATGTTTTTCAGCTATCTCATGAGAATTTCTTTAAAAAGAAAGAAAGAATTAAAGCACAACAAAACAAATCTTTGTAGAAATTGCTGGAAAAGCTCAGCAGGTCAGGCAGCATCTATGGAGAGAAAGCAGAGTTAATGTTTCAGATCGAGTTAATGTTTCAGACCCTTCCTCAGAACTGAAACTGAGAACTTAGTTCTGAGAAAGCGTCACTCAACCCAAAATATTACCCTTGATTTCTCTCCGCAGTTACTGCCAGACCTGCTGAGCTTTTCCAATTTTTTTTTTTCTCTCTGATTTATAACCTCCACAATTCTTTCGGTTTTTATTTTGTAAAGAAATATCCTTGTGTGTAAAGTGATGTGTGTTGTACAAGAGCTAGAACTTGGTTAAGATCAAAGCTTGCTGTATTTTAATAGTATCATATAGAGTTAACAGAGAGGAATTATCACAATGGTGCAATCAATTGTTCATTGTTAGTTTTGAATAATGAATTAAGGGTAGTAACCAAAGATTTTAAAGTACAAAGTAATTTTGTAAGCATGTTTAGCAACATTCAGTCTCTGGTTTGTCTTTTAGTTCAAATATTTTTTTAACCACAAGCTATTGATAATTTAAGTCAATGCTTACTGTTATTCAGTCATGCAAGGAAGTAATACTGGAGGCTGATACAAAATCATAATGTGTCTGGTTTCTGTTGGACTTAAAGCCAAGACATATTTCAGGTCAATCTCAATGGATACCTTTGAGAAGTTGTTAAGAAGTTTTTTATTCATGGTTTCTATCAGTACATTATTGTGGAATGCAATTTGTCCAGCTCCTTAACAATAAAAATGGTGGTTCACATGCTATTACAAAGAAAGACTGAAACAGTAAGAATTATGGTATCTGGAGAAAACATCAGTGACACATTATAGCCACGTTCCCCATGTTATAGGAGGGATGCGACTGTGTGGGGAGGAGATTTCTCAGGATGTTGCCTGGGCTGGAGTGTTTCACTTATGAAGGGGGATTGGACAGACTGGGGCTGTTATCCTGGAAACATGGAGAGTGAGGGAGGACATCACTGACATGTATAAAATGATGAGGGGCGTAGACAGGAAATAACTATCCTCCTTGATGGAGGGATCAATGACCGGGAGCCTAGGTTTAAGGGAAGGGGCAGGATGTTTAGAGGGAGATGTGAAGAAAACCGTTTTCACTCGGAGGATGGTGAGAATCTGGAACTCACTGCCTGTGAGGGTGGGAGAGGCAGAAACCCTCATCTCATTAAAGCAGTGTTTCAATGTGCACTTGTAATGACAAGGCATTCAAGGCTATGAGTCCTTTTTGCATCAGAGAGCGGTGGGAGCTGGGCGGAAGTGAAGGCAGAGCGCAAAGCCGGTGGGAAGGTAAGTGATTGTTATTTGAGTGGGTGTGTTCTAGACCCCAGGTCCTACAAAGTAGGGCCTCCCTCCCTCCCTCCTCCTCTAACCTAAATTACAAGTCCACAGACTTGCCCCAAAAAGAGGGTCCAAGGAAGTTCCTGTGGATTGAAGAGTGAGGCTTTAGCTCAGGAGTCTTTGACAAGGAGGTTGAGTGAAGTGATTACACCACAGTTGAAGAGGGTGAAGACATGACTGCCCAGCTGGTTCAGTGTGCTACGTGCTTGATGTGGGAGGTCAACGACGCTGGTGTGTCTGGCTTGTATAAGTGTGGAAAGTGTGTGCACGTTCAGCTACTGACAGAGCATATTGCAGCACTGATGAAAGAACTCCAGGACCTTAGGCACATCCGAGAGAACGAGATCTTTCTGGACAAGACCTTCAGCGAGGTTATTACACCAATTGTACCAGAAGAGAGCAGAAGAGAGCAGATGATGAGGAAGGCAGAGAGGAGACAGGTGCAAGAGACCCCAGGAGAAGTACCTGTCAGGAACAAGTTGAATCTTTTGGAAACAGTAGCAACAGATGACACTGCCAGTCCAAGAGGCGGCTAGGTCTGTCAATCAAAAGTTGGCGTGGAGGCAGAGCGGAAGAGTCGGACATCGCACAGAGCCGTGGTAATAGGGGACTCCATAGTGAGAGGAACTGACCGGGGTTTTGTGGCAGCAGGCGGGACTTAAGGATGGTGTGTTGCCTTCCTGGTGCCAGGGTTAAAGACATCACAGACAGAGTGCAGGAAATCCTCAAGGACGAAGGTGAAGAGCCAGAGGTGGTGGTACATGTCGGCACAAATGATGTCGGGAAGAAGAGGAGGAACATACTACAGCGGG
Organism: Chiloscyllium plagiosum; assembly: GCF_037043375.1. Taxonomy (NCBI): domain Eukaryota; kingdom Metazoa; phylum Chordata; class Chondrichthyes; order Orectolobiformes; family Hemiscylliidae; genus Chiloscyllium; species Chiloscyllium plagiosum. The sequence goes on from NW_028270140.1 coordinate 2,270,498, forward strand.
ACTTTGGAGAACTCGGAAGAAGGCTGAAAAGCAGGACATCCAGGGTGGTTATCTCCGGTTTGCTTCCAGTTCCTCGGGCTGGTGAGGCAAGAAACAGGGAGATAATGGACTTGAACGTGTGGCTGGGGAACTGGTGCAGGAAGCAAGGATTTAAATTCTTGGATCACTGGGGTATGTTTTGTGGTAAGCACAAATTATACAAGAGAGACGGTTTGCACCTTAATAGCATTCTGGCAGGCAGGTTTGCTACTGAAACACAGCTAAGTAGCAGGGGGGAGGGGACAAACTGGGTGTTTAAGAAGGAAATTGGAGGGAAGTTAGAACAAGGGAAGTCAAGAAAGACAACTGTATCAATGAGGCAGAAAACTCAAAACGGGATCATGCCGTAAGGTTGAGTAAAATAGGATTTGATGGGAAGGGTGAGGGCAGGAACAAATTAAAAATACTATACATGAATGCATGAAGCATTAGAAATAAGATGGATGAGCTTGAGGCTCTTTGGGAAATTGGCAGATACGATATTGTGGGGATAACTGAGATGTGGCTTCAAGTGGACAGGGCCTGGGAAATGAATATTCAAGGCTACACATGCTATCATAAGGACAGACTGACGGGCAGAGGGGGTTGGGTGGCCTTGTTGGTAAGGGATGATATTCAGTCCCTTGTGCAGAGTACCTAGAATCAGGGGGTGTAGAGTCAGTGTGGATAGAGCTGAGAAATACTAAGGGTAAAAAGACCCTATTGGGAGTTACCTACAGGCCCCCAAACAGTAGTTTGGATGTAGGGTGTAAGTTGAATAAGGAGCTGAAATTGGCCTGTCGCAAAGATATTACTACAGTTGTTATGGGGGATTTCAACATGCAGGTAGACTGGGAGAATCAGGATGATATTGGGCCTCAAGAAAGAGACTTTGTGAAGTGCCTCAGAGATGGATTCTTAGAACAGCTGGTGCTGTAGCCGACCAGGGAGAAGGCAATTCTGGATCTGGTATTGTGCAACGAACCAGGATTGGTCAGGGACCTTGAAGTGAAGGAGCCATTGGGAAGTAGTGACCATAATACAATAAGCTTCAATCTGCAATTTGAGAGGGAGAGGGTACAATCAGAAGTGACAATATTTCAGTTGAATAAAGAGAACTATGGAGCTATGAGGGAGGAGCTGGCCAAAGTTCAATGGTGCAATACCTTAGCAGGGATGACAGTGGAGGAACAATGGTGGATATTTCTGTATATAATGCAGAAGTTGCAGGATCAGTTCATTCCAAAAAGGAAGAAAGATCCTAGGAGGAGGCATGGGTGGCTGTGGCTGATGAGGGAAGTTAAGAAACATATAAAGTCAAAAGAGAAAAAGTATAACATAGCAAAGATAAGTGGGAAAACGGAGGACTGGGAAGCTTTTAAAGAACAACAGAGGATTACTAAGAAGGAAATAAGCAAAGAAAAAATGAGGTACGAAGGTAAACTGGACAAAAATATAAAGGAGGATAGTAAAAGCTTTTTTAGGTATGTGAAAGGTAAAAAAATGGTTAAGACTAAAATTGGGCCCTTGAATACAGAAACAGGGGAATATATTACGGGAAACAAAGAAATGGCAGAAGAATTGAATTGGTACTTCAGATCTGTGTTCACTGGGGAAGACACAAGCAATCTCCCTGAGGTAACAGTGGCTGAAGGACCTGAACTGAAGGGAATTTATATTTGCCAGGAATTGGTGTTGGAGAGACTGTTAGATCTGAAGGTTGATAAGTCCCCGGGGCCTGATGGTCTACATCCCAGGGCACTGAAGGAGGTGGCTCGAGAAATCGTGGATGCGTTGGTGATTATTTTCCAGAGTTCGATAGATTCGGGATCAGTTCCTGCGGATTGGAGGGTGGCTAATGTTGTACCACTTTTTAAGAAAGGCGGGAGAGAGAAAGCAGGAAATTATAGACCAGTTAGTCTGACCTCAGTGGTGGGAAAGATGCTGGAGTCTATTATAAAGGATGAAATTACGACACATCTGGATAGTAGTAACAGTATTGGTCAGAGTCAGTATGGATTTATGAAGGGGAAATCATGCTTGACTAATCTTCTGGAATTTTTTGAGGATGTAACTCTGAAGATGGACGAGGGAGATCCAGTAGATGTAGTGTACTTGGACTTTCAGAAAGCTTTTGATAAAGTCTCACATAGGAGGTTAGTGAGCAATATTAGGGTGCATGGTACTGGGGGCAAAGTACTAACTTGGATTGAAAGTTGGTTGGCTGACAGGAAACAAAGAGTAGTGATAAACGGCTCCATTTCGGAATGGCAGGCAGTGACCAGAACTGGGACCGCAGCTTTTTACAATATATGTTAATGATATAGAAGATGGTATTAGTAACAACATTAGCAAATTTGCTGATGATACTAAGCTGGGTGGCAGGGTGAAATGTGATGAGGATGTTAGGAGATTACAGGGTGACCTGGATAAGTTAGGTGAGTGGTCAGATGCATGGCAGATGCAGTTTAATGTGGATAAATGTATGGTTATCCACTTTGGTGGCAAGAACAGGAAGGCAGATTACTACCTAAATGGAATCAATTTAGGTAAAGGGGCAGTACACCGACATCTGGGTGTTCTTGTACACCAGTCAATGAAGGTAAGCATGCAGGTACAGCAGGTAGTGAAGAAGGCTAATAGCATGCTGAAAATGTGTTGCTGGAAAAGCGCAGCAGATCAGGCAGCATCCAAGGAGCAGGAGAATCGACGTTTCGGGCATGAGCCCTTCTTCAGGAATGAGCCCGTTCTTCGGGCTCATGCCCGAAACGTCGATTCTCCTGTTCCCTGGATGCTGCCTGACCTGCTGCGCTTTTCCAGCAACACATTTTCAGCTCTGATCTCCAGCATCTGCAGTCCTCACTTTCTCCTCCTAATAGCATGCTGGCTTTCATAACAAGAGGGATTGAGTATAGAAGCAAAGAGGTTCTTCTGCAGCTGTACAGGGCCCTGGTGAGACCACACCTGGAGTACTGTGTGCAGTTCTGGTCTCCAAATTTGAGGAAAATCATTCTGGCTATTGAGGGAGTGCAGCGTAGGTTCACGAGGTCAATTCCTGGAATGGCGGTATTACCTTACACTGAAAGACTGGAGCGACTGGGCTTGTATACCCTTGAGTTTAGAAGACTGAGAGGGGATCTGATTGAGACATATAAGATTATTAAAGGATTGGACACTCTGGAGGCAAGAAACATGTTTCCGCTGATGGGTGAATGCCGAACCAGAGGACACAGCTTAAAAATACGGGGTAGACCATTTAGGACAGAGATGAGGAGAAACTTCTTCACCCAGAGAGTGGTGGCTGTGAGGAATGCTCTGCCCCAGAGGGCAGTGGAGGCCCAGTCTCTGGATTCATTTAAGAAAGAGTTGGATAGAGCTCTCAAGGATAGTGGAATCAAGGGTTATGGAGATAAGGCAGGAACAGGATACTGATTAAGGATGATCAGCCATGATCATATTGAATGGTGGTGCAGGCTCGAAGGGCAGAATGGCCTACTCCTGCACCTATTGTCTATTGTCTATTGCTGGAAAATGGGTTTGGAATAGTGAATTGGTTGATTTTCACTCGTGCAGATGCAATGTGTCAAAGGGATATTTTCAGTGCTATGGGTCTCTGTGATTCTCTCTATGATCATAGAATCATACAGTATAGAAGGGGTCATTCAGATCATCGGGTCTGCACTGTCAAAAATATATCACTACACCTGTCCCACAATCTGAGTGTAAGTGTTGGAGGAAACACAGTCTGGTGCAGCTAAAGGAACATACTCCAACTATATTGTCTGCCAGCACTGATAGTTTTGTGTTGACACAATTTATCTCCTATTTTACAGTGGGCATTGTAATTGAGATCGATGCAGTGTTTAGTTTTTATAGGATACTCACCTCCATCGATAGCCCATGTGAAAGTATCAGAGCCGGTGTTCTTAAGCACGTCAGTGAGTTTTTTTACTTCACTCACCAGCCAATCAAATTAATGCTCAACTCCAAAAAACAATCTGGGAAATGCAGAAGGGAAGTTTGATCAAACAAAATTTAATTTATTTGTCCACATCTTATCACATCTGAGGCAGTTGTGATCTTGGATTAGGATTTCATTTTTAGCTGTAATCCATACTGCAGATTCTTAATTCAGGTTTATGCCAGAAACGTTGATTCTCCTGCTCCTTGGATGCTGCCTGATCTGCTGTGCTTTTCCAACTTTTTGATCTTAGTTCAGATGAACCATGAGTAAACCTTGGCTTTCTTGGTAGCATTAGCAATGGAGATTGCCTATAAGATTTTCAATATTTTCATTTTTATTTTCAGGAGGTCAGAACAATTGAGCTTTTTCATTTTTGAGCCTGAACACCACTGTCTGTTTTCACACAAAGGCTGGGAAATGTCCAAAAAACAGTGGTGCCTCAGTGGATTCATTGCTGAGGAGACGATCAATAAGCAATAAAATTGGAGTAGAAACTGCTGTTAAAAGCCTAAGGGGATTATGTGCTACAAGGGATATTTTCATCTTGTAACATTGATTTAAGATGAACAGAACTCGTGATGAAATGGAAGTTTGCATCTTTTGACCAGGTTTCCCACTGACAGTGGGAAATCAGATCAGTGTTTGTTGAATTTAAGCGGCAAATATTTGAACAGAAATTGATACTTGGAGCAAAATATTAATCTAACAGTAGCACCCAGGCAAAATCATGGAGAGATTATCTTGGTTTCTGCCTGGATCCTGACTATAAGAACTTTAAAAAAAAGGCAAGTTGAAGCCCATCACTGGAAAAGGATCCTATCAGTACTTATTAATAATTATTTGCATGTTAATAATTGGAAGAACGTCTTGTGAGAGGCAGAACAAGTATACTCTTGAACCTACTCGATGTTGGAAACTTGATTCCACGCACACAAGCCATATTTCAGAATTTCCTGGGGTATCCTTCAGAGTCAGGTTTGTAAGCAACAATCAAATGAGCCTGAGCTGAGTATTCCTTGCCTCTTGCTGCATGTATCCAATTGGAAATTTTCAGCAGGAGCCCCTGGTTGCCAAGATCCAAATAGGATGTTGCTGGCAAACAGGAGAAGCCGACATCTTGGTTTTTCTGAGATTCACTGGTGCTCGGTAGTGAATGGGGATGTTACTAGATCGTGTGATAAAGGCCATCGGTAAATCGTAGGACAGCTGGATATCAGTGGGAAACCTGGTCAAAAGATGCAAACTTCCATTTTATCATGAGTTCTGTTCATCTTAGATCAATGTCACAAGATCTCTATTTTGAAATCATTCATCCATTTCCAGCCTTGAAATCCACTCTTGAAATGCCTTTGCATGTCCTATATGCTTGTTCAGTTTTATTAGGGCAGCTCAAATTCATTTCTGTTAAAGATTCAATGTGGAAGCCAAATGTCAAGATGTTTTGTACCCTATATGGAATTCCAAGAAAAGTATTATTAGCTGTGTTATCGTTGTTCCTGATTCCAGAAATAATCTGGAGATGATTATCAAAAAATTCAATGTTGAGTGTTTATCAAAGTACGTTATTTAATGGTAAAGCAAGTTATTCAGAAGACTGAAAGACTCATATTGAATAAATCAGCACAAGTTAAATCAACCCTAACTTGAATTGAAGAACTATACTTTTGCAGGTAAACATTTTTCATTTGTTTACAAGCACAGTTTAACGATAAAAAGTTGTATTAAACACATTTAATGCCGACAGTACATGATGAAAATAATATGTAGTTATGCAGCATAGCAAATCATGTTGATAATCACAAGTGTTTAGTTTTCAAATACCACAGTTACCAGAGAAGATTATTTACCACTTGGTTATTCTTTAAGCACAGGCTCTAAAAGCTGTAATTATCCTTTTTTGTTCCCGAGGTAGCACTTACAGTGGAAACTTTAATTCTTTTGCTAAAAGATTAAAGGCATCAGTTATCATTTTCCAGCATACCACGTGGGAACATCTGGCAGATGATATGCAGATGCGAGAGAAACTGAAGTTCAGACAAGGACATTCATTTTCCACGATAAATTCTTTGAGTTAAAAGCCTTTGGGCTGGAATTCCTGAGGCCCCAGTATTATTTTTATTGGGTGTGTCTCAAAGATCGCGAGTGAGCTAATAATGCTATGAATGTTTTAACGTTTAACATGGAGGAGAATTAGAGGGAAAAATTGCCAGTGGATCTTTAGAATGTGGAAATGGGAAGTGATCTTTGAAAGGGCAAGGAACCATAGCAGAGGTTTGGGGGAAGTGGGAGAGGGGTGCTGTAGCAATTAGACATTAGGAAGTGTCAAATGAGTCACATGAAAAACATGAATTAGAATAATTATAAAATTCTGACCCTGATTGAGTCAGAATGAATAGTAACAGCTACTGAAGCTGGTTTTAGCCAGCGTCCCTGCCTATATGAAACAATACAATTGAACAATCAATATAATAGATTTTCTTTATCATCACTATCTTCTAGTTCTCCAACCTCTTGCTGCTCTACCACTATTTGACCGAGTGCCAGCATTTGTTTAATTGAAAGGAGAAAGACAAGAGTTGTGGTTAGGCAAGAGGAACAAAAGCGAGGGGTGTATGCTTTTCTTTCATATTATAATGTATAACAAGGCAGGTTTAATAAGTGATCTCTGTAAAGAAAAACTCCACAAAATAGTGACTAATGTAATAGAATTTAGCATTTAGTTTGAGAGTGAAAATCTGTGGTAAACTTAGATGAGGAAATTTACAAACGAATGAGGAAGGAGGAATGTCTTCACCCAAAGGGTTGTGAATCTGTGGAATTCTTTGCCCAGTGAAGCAGCTGAGGCTACCGCATTGAATGTTTTTAAGGGAAAGATGGATATATTTTTGAACAGTAAAGGAATTAAGGATTATGGGGGCGGGTAAGTGGAGCTGAGTCCACAAGAAAATCAACGATGATGTTATTGAGTGGCACGGCAGGTTTGATGGGCCAGACAGCCGACTCCTGCTCCTAGTTCTTCTGTTCTTTTGTTCTCCTGTTGTGATGTTCTTATGAGGGCATGATTGGCTGAAGTGGACTTCGAAAGGCTTTTAGCAGAAAAGATGATTGATGAACATTGTCAAGCCTTTAAGGAAATGGTTTGTGATTCACAACAAGGATATACCCCAATGAGGGGAAATGATTCAAGGAATGAGTTAAGACAACTATGATAAACAAGAACGTTTTGCATAGTATCAGATTGAAAGAAAAAAATGCAATATGGCAAAAATTAAGAGTAAGCGGGAGGATTGGAAAAGTATTTAAAGAGGGCAAAAATAAATGTTGAATGTCAACTAACTAGTAATATAAAAATGGACTGTAAGAGCCTCATTAAATATGTAAAAAGGAAGAGAGAGAATAAAGTGAACCTGGCCTCTTAGAGAATGAGGCTAGTGAAATAATAATGGGGAATGCGGAAAGGGCAGAGGAGTTGAATATGTATTTTACATCAGTCTTTATGGCAGAATATATTTATAGCTTTCCAAAATGGCTAAATAATCATGGGGCAAATATAGGATAGTGAATCTGTGAAATTCTTTACCATAAAATGTGATAGAGGCTGGGTTGTTAAATGTATTCAAGATTAAACGGACAGATTTGTAATTACAAACAAAAGCTGAAATTGCCAGCAAAACTCAGCAATTCCGGCAGCACTGGGGACAAGAAAGTGGAGTTAATGTTTTGAGTTTGATGATTTTTCATCCGATTCAGATTCAAAACATTAATTCTGCTTTGTCTCCACAGATGATGCCAGACCTGCTGAATTTATCCAGCAAGATCTGTTTTCATTTCAGATCTCCAACATCTGCAGTTCTTTGTTTTATTTCAAATTTTTAATCAGTGAGGAAATCAAGGATTATGTGGAAAAGACAGGAAAGTGGAGTTGAGGATTATCAAATCAGCCATGATCTCACTGAGCTGAAAGAACTGTTAGAATCATAGAATCATATAGTACAGAAAAGGCTCTTCGGCCCATCAAATATATACTGCCAAAAATATACAGCAGACATCTCAATCTCCCAGAGAACTAGCACCAGCAATGCCTTCAGCAAATCCAGGGCCGATAACATGCTCCAATATCAAGGTCCATTCTCAAGCCAAGCTCCTCAACATTGAGACACTGGCTACTGCCAGCCAGCTCCATTTTTTGGACCACAATGTTCATTAGTCTGACCCCAAGACTTCCAAACCATGTTCTCTGCATCACCACGAGCAATTACCAGGAAGGCAGGAAAAAAAATGCTTCAAGGCCATCCTCAACTGTAACCTCCCCACAATTTTGCCCTAGACCACCCATACTAGCAAGGGGGCAACCACCCATACTAGCAAGGGGATATCACAATAGTGCCAACCATTTCCAACATTGCTGAAAGACCGAGGTGAAGGCCAAGTGGAGTCCAGCAGAATGAGGGCGTGAAAGCCTGAGCAGTTCACCCAACAGCATCTTCAAACAGCATCTCCCTCAGTGTCAGTGCTGGAATGTTCCAACACCTCAGGATCCAGAGTTCCAGAGAAAGACAGTCATCTTTATGTGAAGAGATTGCCTAAGTCTTGGTGGGGTCTGGCATTTGAAGATGCATTCACTGAGATTGACCTCTCCCATGAGGTCTTTGAATGTCATTTGAAACTGGCACTGCATCAGGATCCTTGAGATCAGAGTTCTTGTGTTGACCCAGATGACAATTTGCTTCCATTGCATTCTCAAAGTTTGTTTCAACAGCCAGCTGGAAGAGATGACACTCCTCCAGTCCATCTCCAGCACCAAGGCATCATTGGAAATCACAAAGAAGGGTTACTGCACTCAAAACATCAACTCTGCCTCTCTTTCTCTCCACAGATGCTGCCAAATCTACTGAGTTTCTCCAGCAATTCCTATTTTTGTGTTGGGAATCATGGGATCATGCTCTGTGCCATGTGTCTTTTTCACATCAAAATTACACTTAGAATGACTTTGAGCCATTTTTAGATGTGTTGGCTCTTCTGACCCATGCCAGTCTGTTGTGGTTCTACATCTTCTGCTCAGGCATGCAGCCACTCTTAATGCTGCCTAGCCACTACAATAATTTAAATGAGTAGGTAGGATCAGGCTTGCATGCTGTTTGCATTGGAAACAATGGGTAAACCCTGCATCAAGGGGCAAAAATTACACAGAGTTCCTCAGAGTAGTGTCCAAGGCTCAATGATATTCAACTGCTTTATCAATGACCTTCCCTCCATCATAAGGTCGGCAGTGGAGATGTTCACTGATGATCACACAATGTTCAGCACCATTTGTGCCTCTTCAGATACTGAAGCAGTGCATGTTCACGTACAGCATCCAACATTGGATGATGTAACAATTAATATTTGTGCCACACAAATGCCAGGCAATGAATGTCTCCAATTAGAGAGATTCCAACTACAGTCCCTTGACATTCAATGGTGTTACTATCGCTGGATCCCCAATTATCAATATTCTAGGAGCTACTATTGACCAGAAATGGAACTGGACTAGCCACATAAATACTGTGGCCAAAAGAGCAGGGAGAAGGCTAGGAATCCTGCAGTAAGTTACTTCAATCTTGTTTCACCAAAACCTGTCTACCTGTCCACCATCGACAAGGCACAAGTCAGGCGTGTGATGGAATACTCCCCACTTGCCTGGATGAGTGCAACTCCAACAACACTCAAGAAGCTTGAAACCATCCAGGACAAATGGTACCACATCCACAAACATCCAGTCCCTCCACCACCAACACTCAGTAGCAGCAGTGTATGCTATCTACAAGATGCACAGCAGAAATTCACCAAAGATCCTCAGAGAGCACGTTCCAAACCCATGACACTTCCATCTGATATATGGGCAGTAGATAAATGGGAACACCACCCCCTGCAAGTTCCCCTCCAAGCCGCTCACCATCTGACTTGGAAATATATCTCTGATCCTTTGCCATCACTGGATCAAAATCTGGAATTCCCTCCCTAAGGGCATTGTGGGTCAACCTACAGCAGGACTGCAGCAGATCAAAAAGGCAGTGCATCAACACCTTCTCAAGGGCAACTAGGGACGGGCAATAAATGCTGGCCCAGTCAGACTTGTCCACATCCTTTTAGTGAATAAATAAAACAGGAACATAAGCAGACTTAAGGCACCCTTTTGAATACTAGATCAGACAGATATAGTATTGATTTGAATTTTCTGTCAGGAAAGATTGCCATTGATGTAACTCAATTGTGTCAAATTCACCTCCTGCAATATATTGAGAATGTCTTCACAAATACAAAATATTAGCAATAACCAAGAGTTGTCTGATGAGTGGAGACAACATTGCATATTTTATGTTCAGTCTGAGTTTGAACTGCTTTGCTAGAAAGATTTAATGAGGGATTTGGATATCTTAATGCTCTGACATAATGGGTCACCTTGACATATTGACAAAATGCTGGTCAGGCTGTATGCAGTAAAGGAAACACAGATTTCCTTTGTATGTATGAGATTGCAATCCCCCCTTCCCCTCCCCTTCAGGAACTCTTGCTTTAATATTTTAGTACATACCGTATGACCCAGTGATATCCAAAATGTGAAATATCTACTCTAATTCTCAGCTTCCTTTTGTACATTCAGTATTTCATTTTGGATATTATTATTATTTTAGATATTATTAATTCTTAGTTAAGTGTACATCAAATAAAACACTGCAATCTTTTGAAACTTGGAAATATTTTTACATCATCTTTATTACTGCATCATAATTGAGAGTACTGTTTAAGAGATAGATATACAGTATACAGTTACAGCTGAATAATTGCTGACTGGTTGGTGTTAGTTTGCCTTCATTATGCTTTCAACCCCAGCAACATCTCCAATTCCAACCTGCTGCAGAAATTATAAACACTCGATGAAAGTTTTGAGGAATATTTAACAGAAAGACAAAATAAACCAAAGGCTGTTAAAGGTAATGATAGTTCTCTCTGGTAAGGTTTGATCTTTACAAAATGGTATTAATGGTGGCATTTGCTCTTTAATTAAAGCTCTTTCATGTATGCCTGCAACTACCAGCTGTCATCTTCTTATTGCTGAGCCTGAAGATAGGTGGGTGCGTTTCTTGTAGGACTCATGAGCTGCTGTCAGGTTTCTATATAAATGTGTTACTGTCAGTCTGGAATGTCCCCCCCTTACCAAGAGAAATCATGGATTTCCAGCTTCCAGTCTTTTCAGAATAGGAGTTCACACAGAGCCATTTACAAGGCATTCTTGGTTTTAGAAGTCGCTTTTTAAATTATCCAGATTTCCTTCCACTGGTAGTGGATGGGAGATAAAGATTCTTGCACTATGTGCCACTTTCCTTAGTAACATTTGTACCATACTGTTAAGGGAGTTCCTGATCTCAGTCTCTAGCCTTCAGTTTGCTGAATAGGCATTGCGTTAGATAAACTAGAAGTTCTTCCTGATATTGATCTTGCATCACAACCATCCTCCCACACAGTTTTCAAGAGGCAATTTTTCAACAAGGGTAAGGTATCCTTAAACTTTGACATCCTATTTAGCTACATATATGATACATATATGATCTCTGCACATGTGCATCACCTAAAGCGATTAAAGCTGGGCACTTTGAACCATGTTTGCTTCTGAGGCTCATATCAGCATTCCATGCTGCTGACCTGGAAGTGGTCAATCAATTCAGTACAATCCAAGGAACAGATGTGCATCCATTCCTTTCTGTTTGACTCTAGAAAAACTGATTATGACTTCATTTTCTCTCTGTCGTTATTCTTAGTTCATAGACCCAAACTCCCTGCCCCTCAATAAAATATCTGGTTAATCTTTTCACAAACTTTTGAAAGCATTCCTCAAGACGATGGGGAGGCAATGGCCTAGTGGTGTTACTGCTGGGCTATCAAGCCAGAGATCTAGATGATGTCTGAGGACCTGGGTTCAAATCCTGTCATGACAGATGGTGGAAATTGAATTCAACAAAAATCTGGTGTTAAGAGTGACTAGGGTGGCACGGTGGCACAGTGGTTAGCGCTGCTGCCTCACAGCGCCAGAGACCCGGATTCAATTCCCGCCTCAGGCAACTGTCTGTGTGGAGTTTGTATATTCTCCCTGTGTCTGCGTGGGTTTCCTCCAGGTGCTCCGGTTTCCTCCCACAGTCCCAAAATGTGCAGGCCAGGTGAATTGGCCATGCTAAATTGCCCATAGTGTTAGGTGAAGGGGAATGGGTCTGGGTGGGTTGCACTTCGGTGGGTCGGTGTAGACTTGTTGGGCCGAAGGGCCAGTTTCCACACTGTAAGTAATCTAACAGAATGGGCAACAAAATGCTGCATGGCGAGCAAAGCTACCCGTGTGAATAAGTAAAGAAAACAAATGCTTTGTCCAGTGAACTTTCTCAATGTGACGGCGGGCAGCAATGTATCAATGGGAGAGTTAATACTTGGTATTCCAGTTGATATTGTGAGAGTTCTTTTCTTTGTGTAGCCTTGACTTTGAATAATAAAGCTTTCAAAAAGCATATTATTTCTTTAATCTCAGAAACACACTCAGCTGGGAGGCAGAAGTGCAAAGGAGAAACAATCGAGTGCAAGTTAAACACCTTTTTTCAAATAGCTGTGAAAAGAATATAAACAGACTGACTTAGGCCCTTGGGGTGAATGAAGCTTCCAAGATAAATATTGGCAATGTACTGTATCATTTAACAAACCAACATATGGGCATTTATCTTACCATATGATTCTGGTGAATGTATATTGAATAAATCTTTTCTTCCTACTTAAAGTGTGGAATACTGCAGAAATGTTGCTGTTAAACAGAAATAGTTTTGTCCAGATGTAACTTCGAACACTCTCTATAAAATAGTGTAGTATACCAAGATAAGATGATACAAAATGTCAGCTCCTTCACAAAGAGGTGTTTGGAGCGTTATTGATTTTAAAATATATATCCCATAGATCAAGAACCATACAGGTGTTTTTCTATATCTATTTGTTTTCTCATTTCCAGATGTGTTTGACAAGAATTTGGTCTGTAAAGTGTAGGGCAGATCTGAAGCCCATTTTTGGGATGAATTTAATTGTACAAACTTGAGTTTCAACTTGCAGTCCAGTAAAGTGAGATAACTGTAATTTGGCTGAAAATATCCTTCGCAACATGAATTGTGGCCAGTTAATTTAGCTTGGCCTTAATCCACAGTTCACAGTGGAGATTGGTTGACAACACAGCATACCCCACAATTTCAGCAAGACATTTGAAGCCTAGATTTTTCATTCTATGTTGAAAGCATGGCAGATGTAAGTTGTAATTAGCCTGGTGATCTTTTTGGGACTTAGAGTCAGAGAGTCATACAGCTGTACAGCACAGAAACAGACCCTTCAGTCCAACTCGTCCATGCTAACCAGATATCCTAAATTAATCGAGTCCCATTTGCCAGCATTTGGCCCATATCCCACTTAACCTTTCCTATTCATATACCCGTCCAGACTCCCTTTAAATGTTGTCAATGTACCAACCTCCATCACTTCGTTCCATACACGCATCACCATCTGCATCATCCCTTGGCTCCCTTTTCCTCTCTCACCTTAAACCTCTAGTTCTGGATCCCCCACCCCAGGGAAAAGACCTTGTCTACTTATCCTGTCCATGCCCCTCATGATTTTATAAATCTCTAAAAGATCACCCTCAATCTCCGACACTCCAGGTAAAAGCAGCCCCAGCCTGTTCAGCCTCTCCCTACAGCTCAAATCCTCCAACCCCTGGCAACATCTTGTAAATCCTTTCTGAACCCTTTCAAATTTCACAACATCCTTCCATTAGGACGAAGATAAGAATTGCACATAGTATTCCAAACATGGCCTAACCAATGTCCTGTATAGTGGCAACATGACTACCCAACTTCTATACTCAATGCCTAATGTCTGATGTAGCTGGATGAAAGGTTGAAATTCTCAGCTTCATGATATAATGACGAAAATGTAGTCCATCTAACAAAGAAATAGAGTTGTAACAAAATGAAAGGAGAGAGGAGGAATAGATTTATTTGTTACGTATTATTTTACTCGAGGTAAGAGCAAGTAAGAGGAGTCAGCTGCAGTTGGCCCACTATCCCCAGAAAATGTTGGGAGGCAGTCAGAGAATCTTTTATGTTACTTTTACTTTTGAAGGTTCATAGATTTTTCCTGGGACCTACTAAGGTATGAGCTCTCCAGAATTCACTTTAAGATTTCCTCCGTATTTTATCTATTCTCCAAGCCATGAAATTTCATCAGTGCCCTTCTATTACCTTTTTGTCTCAGCAAACCTGCAACCTGTGTAAAACATCATAGTTCAAATTGAGGCTTTACTCTATTCTCCAAGCTAATTGCTGGTTTTCACTATGATGTTTCCTGTAGACTTCTTTCTCTAGATTCAAGCTAAGTGAATTTGCAACCCTCTTCCTCCTCACAAATTCTGCCTCCAAACTAAGACCATCAGACATAGGAGCAGAACTTAGGCCATTCAGCCCGTCGTGTCTGCTCCACCATTCAATCATGGCTGATAAGTGTCTCAACCTCATTCTCCTGCTTTCTCCCCGTAACCTTTGATCCTATTAAACCTATCTATCTCAGTCTTAAATATACCCAATGACCTGGCCTCCACAGCCTTCAGTGGCAATGAATTAAACATGAGCTTCCACTCACATATGGGGTGATGAACAATAAAGTTAGTATTTTCTCTGTTTCAGGAACAGGTCCTGTTAACAGTGATCTCTTTTGCTCCCTCAATTCAGTGAGCTGCATCTGTCTAACTGTCCCTAAAACTGAATTGCTAACTGTTTGCTTCCCAGTCTGTTTCCCATCTGCCTTATAGGTTTATAAGCCGGACTTGTTGTTGGCTCACACTCTCTTTTTCTCCAGTTGCTGTTACATGAAAGACCAAACCTGCAACTGCCTTCCATAAGAAATATGGCAGCTATATTAAATAGAAAAATACTCTAACCCCACATCCGATTTCCATGGTAATATGGCATATTTTGTAGCATAATTCTTGAAGGTAAGAATTATGTTTTTACCTTCAAAACACCAATTCTGTGACTCATGTAGATAATTTACATTTCCAAGGGAGTTTATGACCAGAATTGCTAACTTCCTTAATTGAAACAATAATAGATGCCATGCTCTACCAGGGGGTTGACACATGGGTCATTGTATGATAAACACAAGTTACTATTTAATGTAATTAATCCAAACATTTAATCTCATTCACGATAAGGTTATTTTCTACATTCTTACTCAGGCTTTTCCCCATTCCTGCAACTAAACAAAAAAGCATAAGAGTCATAGTCTTAAAAGACCATAGGCTTGCTCTTTCATTAGAGAAAGAGATGGCTGGTGGTGGTTTAACCTGACGGTCACCATGCCTCAGGCGAGTTGAGAGGTGGAGGAGAAGAGTCCTTCATGGTCACCTCAGTCAGTACAGGAATTGAGCCCACACTGTTGGTATTACTCTACATTGTCAATCAGCTATCCAACCAACTGAACTAATCAAACCCCAGTCAATGTGATCCCTCTGTAAAGTATGGATTATGCAATCAGATTTTTGCAGCAATACAGTGTGGGTCAGCATTTATTGACCGATACTAATTGCCCTTGTGAATACAGTCATGATGGTTGAGACCTCGGGTTTCAGGAAGATAATTCCTTGAAAATAGCATCACAGGTAGACAAGGTGGTGAAGAAGATGTCTGGCATGCTTACTTTCATTGGTCAGCAGTTAGGACAGCATGTTGAGGCGACATAGGACATTGGTGAGGCCATTTTGGAGAACTGCATACAATTGCTGGTAGTTCTGCTATTGAAAGGATTTTATTAAATTAGAAAATGTAAAGAAAAGATTTACAAGGATGTTACCAGGACTGGACGGTTTGAGTTAAAAGCAGAGGCTGGGACTTTTTTTCCTGCTGGGTAGGAGGTCTGGGGCGGGAGGAGTTGGGGGAGCAGGGATGCTCAGTGGTTAGCACTGTGACAGGGACCTGGATTTGATCCTAGCCTTGGGCAACAGTCTGTGTGGAGTTTGCATGTTCTCCTGTATCTGTGTTGATTACCTCCAAGTGCTCCAGTTTCCTTCAACAGTGCAAAGAAATGCAGGTTAGATGGATTGGCCAAGCTAAATTGCCGATGGAGTCCAGGGATATGCAGGCTGGTGCAGGTTGATAGGGTAGGGGTGTGATGCTCTTCGGAGGGTTGATGTGGACCTGATCGGTCAAATGACCAACTTCCATTTTATAGTGATTCTTAGAGATTTATAATATCATGAAAGCTATAGATAAGGTGAGTAGCAAAGGTCTTTTCCCTGAATTAGAGAGTTCAAACTAGAGGAGTTGGGTTTAAGGTGACAGGGGAAAGATTTACAAGGACCTGCGCAGTAACTTTCTCACACAGAGGGTGGTGTGTATATGGAATGAACTGCCAGAGGAAATTGGATATATAGGTAAAGTTACAGCAGTTAAAAGATATTTGGATAGGTATATGGATGGGAAAGTTTCTGAGGAATTTGGGCCAAATACAGGCAAATGGAACTGGGTCAGTTTAGGAAACCTGGTCAGCATGGACGAGTTGGACCGAAGGGCCTGTTTCCATGCTGTATGACTTTAATATTGCTGCAGTTGTAATGTGTAGGTATACTCATACTGATGTGAGGGTACATGTTGCAGGAGTTTGATACAGCAATGGTGTGAGACTTGGAAGGAAACTTGCACGTTCAACACTGAACAACACTTTTCACTGTATTTTGTAACAAAACAATGTTGTGGACATAACGGAGACATGGATTTCACAGGGTAGCTGCATGTTCCAGGGTTTGGATCTTTTAAAATGTACCAAAGGAGGTTAAAAGAGGAGGGGGAGTAGCATTGTTAATTAGAGAGTGCATCACAGCTGCAGAAAAGGAAGTTGTTGAGGAGGGTTTGTTTACAGAGTCAGTATAGGTAGAAGTCAGTAACAGGAAAGGAGCAGTCACTTTATTGAGTGTTTTCTATAGACCCCCCAATAGTAGCAGAGAGATGGAAGAACCTGCACCGTGGAAAGGTGCAGGTGTAACAGAGTTGTTGTTATGGGTGATTTTAACTTCCCCAATATTGATTGGAACCTCCTTAGTGCAGATGGTCTGGATGGAGCCAACTTTGTCAGGTGTGTCCAGGAAGGATTCCTGACTCAAAATGTAGATAGGCCGAGTGGGGAGAGGCCATAGTGGATTTGGTGCTAGGCAACGAGCTAAGGTACATGTCAGATCTCTCGGTGGGAGAGCATATCAGTGACAGTGACCACTACTGCCTCACCTTTACCATAGCTATGAAGAGGGATAGGAACAGACAGTATGGGGAGGTATTTAACTGGGGGAGGGGAAATGATAATGCTATCAGACAGGAGCTGTGGAGTATAAATTGGGAACAATTGTTCTGTGGGAAGTGCACAACAGAAATGTGGAGGCTGTTTAAGGAGCACTTGTTGCGAGTGTTGGATAACTTTGTCCCACTGAGACAGGCAAGGAACGGTAAGGTGAAGAAGCCTTGGCTGACAAGAGGAGAGGAGCTTCTCATCAAGAGGAAGAAGAAAGTTTACTTAAGATTGAGAAAGCAAGGGTCTGGCACAGCTTTAGGGGTTTGTAGGGTAGCTAGAAAAGAACTCAAAAATGGACTGAGGAGACCTAGGAGGGGGCACAAAAAAGCCTTGGCAGGAAGGATTAGGGAAAATCCAAAGGCGTTCTACATTTACATGAGGAATAAGAGAATGATCAGAGAGAGGGTAGGGCTGATCAGGGATAATGGTGGGAACTTGTGCCTGGAGTCTGAAGAGGTAGGGGAGGCCCTAAATGAATTTTCTTATTTCATATTCATGAGAGAGAGGGACCTTGTTGACAGTGAGAACACCATGGACCAGGTTAATAGGCTTGAACAGATTGATATTAAGAACGTGGATGTGCTGGAAATTCTGGGAAGCATCAAGATAGATAAGTCCCCAGGGCCAGATCAGATATATTCAAGGTTTCTACGGGAAGCAAGGAGTGAGATTGCTGTGCCTCTTGATTCTCACTCTCCATGGGAGAAGTAACGGCTGACTGGAGGAAGGAAAATGTTGTTCCTCTGTTCAAGAAAGGGAATAGGGAAATCCCTTGGAATTACAGACCAGCCAGTCTTATGTCTATGGTAAGCAAGATACTGGAAAGGATTCTGAGAGATAGGATTTATGACTATTTGGAAAAACATAGTGTGATCAGAGATAGTCAGCATGGCTTTGTAAGGGGCAGGTCATGCCTCACAAGCCTTACTGCATTCGTTGAGGATGTAACGAAACAAGTTGACGAAAGTCGAGCAGTGGATGTGGTGTATATAGATTTCAGTAAGGCATATGATAAAGTTCCCCATGGTAGGCACATTCAGAAAGTTAGGAGGTATGGGATACAGGGAAATTTGGCTGTCTGGATACAGAATTAATGAGGTAAAAACAATGACTGCAGATGCTGGAAACCAGATTCTGGATTAGTGGTGCTAATGAAGGGCTTTTGCCCGAAACATCGATTTCGAAGCTCCTTGGATGTTGCCTGAACTGCTGTGCTCTTCCAGCACCACTAATCCAGAATCTGGATACAGAATTGGCTGACTAAAAGAGTGGTAGTGGATGGAAAGCATTCCGCCTGGAGGTCGGTGACCAGTGGTGTCCCACAGGGATCTGTTCTTGAGCCTCTGCTCTTTGTAGTTTTTATAACTGACTTGGATGAAGAAGTGGAAGGGTGGGTTAGTACGTTTGCTGATGACACATAGGTTGGTGGTGTTGGAGAAAGAGTCGAGGGCTGTTGCAGAATACAACAAGACATTGCCAGGATGCAGAGCTGGGCTGAGAAGTGGCAGATGGAGTTCAGCCTGGATAAATGTGAAGTGATTAACTTTGAAAGGTTGAATTTGAATGTTGAATACAGGGTTAAAGACAGGATTCTTGGCAGTGTGGAGGAACAGCAGGATCTTAGGGTCCATGTACATAGATCCCTCAAAGTTACCACCCAAGTTGTTAGGGTTGTTAAGAAGGCGTATGGTGTTTTGGCTTTCATTAACAGGAGCGTTGAGTTTCAGAGCTGCGAGGTTTTGCTGCAGCTCTATAAAATCCTAGTTAGGCTACACTTGGAATATTGTGTCCAGTTCTGGTCACCTCATTATAAGAAGGATGTAGATGCCTTAGAGAGGGTGCAGAGGAGATTTACCAAGATGCCACCTGGACTGGAGGGCATGTCTTATAAAGACAGGTTGATTGAGCTAAGGTTTTTCACACTGAAGAGAAGTGTCTGGATAGAGATGGGCAAGGTAATGAAAGGCATAGATAGAGTAGGTAGCCAGAGGCTTCCCTGAGGACAGAAATGGCTATCATAAGGAGTCATAATTTTCTGGTCATTGGAGGAAGGTACAGGGGAGATGTCAGAGATAGGTCCTTTACACAGAGAGTGGTGGGTGTGTGGAATGCACTGCCAGCGGTGGTAGTAGAGTCAGAGACATTAGGAACATTTAAGTGACTGCTGGACAAGCATGTGGATGGCAGTAAATTGGGGGGTATGTATTTTAGGTTGATCTTAAATTAAGATAAATGTTCGGCACAACATCATGGGCTGAAGAGCCTGTACTGTGCTGTACTGTTCTGTGTTCTATGTAACAAAAAATAAACCAAATCAAATCAAATCAGTGATGTTTCCATGTGTTGCAAAAATGTCTAAGGCCGTGATCCATCTGCTTTTGAAATAAAACTTTCAACAGATTGGCGATTGAACTTTTAAATGTAAAATAATTGGAGAAAAAACTGAATTTGACAGGTTGGTCAAAAAGACGTAAAAGCGGTTTCACTTGAAAGAATGGCAAGGAGGGAAGTGGGAAAACATAAACATTTAGAAATAAGACAAAGACCTCTCTGGAAAACTGAAATAAAAACAGAAATTGTGGAGAAACTCAGCAGGTCTGGCAGCACCTATGTACGAAGAAAGCAGAGTTAATGTTTCAAAGGGTCACTGGACACAAAATATTAACGCTGTTTCTCTCTCCACAGAAGCTGCCTGACCTGCTGAGTTTCTGTACAATTTCCATTTTTGTATTAAAAATGAATACAGTGTAATCCCTTTTTGAGCCTGGGCAGAGAGGAGAAATAAACATATACCTTCATAAGGAGTTTAAATTATTCATGAAATTCCCCAGATCAAAGACATGGTGAAAAATGACGGACAAAAAAGACAAGTCCTTATTCATATACTATTCAATCAAAGGACAGATTTTGGAATTAGAGTTAATCAGTTGAAAACTCAATGTGCCAAAGGGACGGAATGCGGAGAGGGTTAGTTTCATGTTGTTTTTGGTTTTTATCTCTGTATTATTCTCATAAAATAGGTATCTGTTAAAAGATGGTTATGTTCTTGCTGGTAACTGGAATAAGGAGCTTAGAAACTATTGAGAACCAATGGTCTTCCTGGTATGGAGTCACTGAGTAGAAATTGTGAGTAGGACCAGTGTTTGGAATGAAAAGTCCAAATTCATGATGATTTAAAATTGTCCGAGCTGTCTGCTAAAGCTAGAGCAAAGAATCAGCAGTGGAGTCATCGAGTTGTTACAGAGCAGAGAACGATTGTTCAACTCATCATGTCTGCACCAGTTCTCTGAATGAGCTTAGTGCTGTTCTCCTGCCTTTTCCTCATCATTGAATTTTCATTCAATTGAAAGAATCACCTAATTGCCTGTTTAAATTCTCTGGTTGAATCTAACTCCACCACACTTTCAGGCAATGCATTCCAGACCCTTACTACTAGCAACGTGAAAAAGCTATCTCCTTACATTTGCTTCATTTTCTAACTTATACCTGTTGTTCTTGATCCTTTATGAGACGGAACAATTCCAATACATCTATTATATTGAATGTCTTTTGTAAATCCATGTGTAATATCAACAGCATTGTTTTAGTCAACTCTCCCCATACCCCTTCAAAGAACTGGTAAGTTAGTTAAACATGATGTTTCTTTAAAAAAATCCATTCTCGCTCTCTTTAATTAATCCGCATTTATCCATATGATTATTGAGTCAATCTTGAATAATCATTTCAAGACGTTTCCCTACCACTGGAATGGAATTGACATTTCTGTTTTCTCTCGGCTTAGCCTTGAACTCTCTTTTGAGTAAGGCTATTACATTTACAATTTTCAGTTCTCTGGCATCGTAGAGTCACAGAGTCCTACAGCACGGAGATAGGCCCTTTGGACCAAACTGGTCCATGCTAACCAAAATACCGACCACACTAACCCTATATCCCAGCACTTGGCCCATATCCTTCTCATCCTTTCCTATCCATACATTTGTCCAAATGCCTTTTAAATGTTGTTAATGTACCCGCCTCAACCACTTCTGCTGGCAGCTCATTCCATATGCATACCACCCTCTGCGTAAAAAAGTTGCCCCTCAGATTCCCTTTTATTCTTTCCCCTCTAACCTTAAACTGATGCCCTCTCGTCCTCGATTTCCCAACTCTGGGAAACAGACTGAGTGCATTCACCCTATCCATACATCTCATGATCTTATACACCCCTATAAAGCCCCTCCTCAATCTCCTATGCTCTAAAGAAGTAAGTCCCTAGCTTGTCCAATCTCTCCCTACAACTCAGACCATTGAGTCCTGGCAACATCCTTGTAAATTTCTTCTACACTCTTTTCAGTTTAGTAACATCCTGAAGAAGGAAAGATAAAAAGATTATTGCAAATGCCTCTATAATTTCCATACACTCTTCCTTCAATATCCTCAGATGCATCTCATCTGATCCTGGTATCTGGATTTGGGAAATGTTGCCAAAAGAGACTTTGTGAATTGTTATTGTTCACCTTGCAGATAGTAGATACAGCAGCCAGTGTATGCTGGGGGTGGCTGGAGGGAATGTTTAACATGGTATACCAATTTAGGCTGCTTTGTCTTTAATGGTGTCAAGCTTCTTGGGTTTTCTTAGAGTTGCTGTTATCTAAGTCAGTGGCATCTTTCCATTGCATTACTGACTTTTACCTTGTAGATATTAGAAAGGTGGTAGGCAATCAGGAAATGTGTCACTTTGCCTCAGAACACACAGCCTCTGATCTTCTCTAGTAGCACCAGTATTTATGTGGCTAGTCCAGTTATTGTTCCTGATGGTCACAAAGGTGACGATGGTAGAGAATTCAATGATACTGTGAATGTCAGAAACAGGATTAAGTCCCTCTTGTCTAAGATGATCATTGCCTGTCACTTGGTAAATCACTTTTCAGGCCAACTCTCAAAGCTATCTATCGACAAACTGTTTAATTATCTGAGGAGTTATGAATGGAAATGAGCAATCCAATTCAGTAATGGGATGGATCATCTGCAGTAATTGACAGTCTCTCTCTTTTGAAACAATGTTGTTGGTGTTTAACAGCGGCTCAATTATTATCTTGTGTGGCTCAGAGTCTCACTTTAGCAAGACAGTTCTGGCTCAATTTACTGCAAAGAAAACAGTGATCTGCAAATGTGAAGGATTCTCCACTTTCACCATATAATTTTGATATGCATGTTCTTCAAGTAACTGTCCATCCAGAACCAAGCAGCCTGCTGTGTTGGCAGCACATCCACACAAAAAAAAAAATCCACTCCCACCACCATCAACACTCAGTAGCTGCAGTGTGTGCTATCTACAAGAAGCACTGCAGAAGTTCACCAAAGACCCTCAGACAGCACCTTCCAAACCCATTGCAACTTCCAAATAGAAGGACATAGGCAGCAGACACATGGGAATACCACCAACTGTAAGTTTACCTCCAGACCACTCACCATCCTGACTTGGAAATATATCACCTAATGGCATTGTGGGTCAATCCACAACACATGGAGTCCAGCGATTCAAGAACATAGCTCACCACCATGTTCTGAAAGGCAATAAATGCTGACCCAGTCGGCAATGTTCCTGACTCTTGAGAGAATAAAAAAATTAGCTGTTTAATAGAATGCAGTTTCTTTGAAAGTGTTTTGCAGTGTTGTAATCACATTCCATAGCTTAAAAAGTTAATACCTTCTAAGTTAGTCACATTAGGCTGGTGATTTGTTGTTATGGGTTGATCTACAGTGCCGATTCCCTGCTCAGTAATGCAACGTGGAGCTGGTTTGCCTAGTCAGTGAGTTAAATTCCGTGCTGTGGTGATGAATGACAACTAAACTCTAATACAGGGGTACATGTCATTTCACGGAAACAGAAACAACCTATTTCAGGAGTGTTAGTATGGAAAAAGTATGGAAAAAACATGGAAGTATTGGTATTGTAAAATAACCACTGCTTTATGTAGTGTAAGATTAAGTACTGCTTCAGTCAGTCTCTCAGCCAAACTGTATAATGTGTTCATTTCCTGTCAATTGACTCTAACCTTCTAGTCAAGATGAAGGTCTGGCAGATTATATTAAAAGAGCAGAATGTTTTAAGACTTGTTTAATTGTTGTAAGATTAATCTTTATGTAAGCTAATATCTTTATCATATGGAGTCTGAAGGTGTGGGAACTTTTATTAGAACACTGCACAAATCCAGGACAACTTGTCTGGGGACTGTCTGGCAGTGCGGGCTTTGTCTCTATGGAACTCGTATAGTTCCTGTCTGATTAGTAGTTGCAACATTTAATAATGTGGTTACTGTTATTCTTTATTTTCATTTTTTTTTCTCTGTTTGCTATTGGACGTCTCCTCAAGTGTTAGTGAGGCATATGGTTTGTTTCTGAGGGTAATCTCATTAAAGTTTCCTGGAAAGTGCTGTGGAACTTTGATAGCCTTATGGTTAATGACATCACTGAGACAGCATTAGGCTATTTATTTAGGTTTGGATTTTATTTCTGGCCTTTGAATTGCTCATCTTAGTCAAGGCAACTTTGAGGTGATATAGTTGTTCCTACCCGAGACAGATAAGAGGAACATTAGCCTGGTTTCCTGCTTTTTTAACTTCCCAGAACTTGTGTGAAAAGTCCTCCTCCCTGCACTATTCTTCATTGGCTGGTGTTTGACGAACCTCCTGAAATCTGCATTATGTTACAGTTAATCTTTTCACTACAGCGAAGAAAACTATTCCACAGATAAGATTGAGGTGTGTACTGCAGCACAGTTCTATATGTGCCACTTGCCTTTTGATACTTCAATGTTAAGTGAAGCTAGACAATGGACATTAGCAAACACATTGAAAGGGAGGGAGCTGAACAGAATTCTATCCTTATTCAATAATCCTGATGTATACTGTGCAGCAGGCATCATCAGGTAGCAACAAGGAGTAGAAACATGACCTTTTTTTCTGATTTATCCAGGAGGATAGATCCAATTTTAATCCTTACCTGAGGTAAGCAGAGACTAACAATCAACCCTGGAAACTTACTGTTTGATATAGTTCAGTTACACTAAATTATTTTCAGAGCCATCTAGGAGATTCCTCACTTTTCAGTTGGAAATACTGAATAGCAGTCTTTCAGCAGAAGATGGAACAGAAGTCTCCTATTCCAAATCCAGGGCACAGTGTTGCTTGTAATGTTTGAACTTGTGCCTTAGCTCACTCAGCACAGATCAGTGTCAGCAAACTTCCTGGTCTGTGCAGATATGCACCACATAATTGTTAGTTTGATTTTTATAAGTTATGTGAGTAGATTCTTTATACAGCAGAACTTCTAACAATAGGTGGAAGTGGTGTGCGAGGATGCTGAGCTAACGAGCTTGAGCAGGGACCAACAGTAGGCAGCAATAGTGGGGGGAGAGAGAGAGAGGGTAGTAGAGCAGTGAAATATAACCTCTGTGGTTCAAAGGATGTTTCTTGGTGGAAGGAAGTCATGTGGAAAGAAGGAGGAAACAAATAAAGGACTTCTCTATTCATTGTTAAGCAAGGCTTCATTCCACAAGTATGTACTTCTTTATTTAATCTTAATCTCCCATCATGTTTATATTGATCTAGTGGCAATGAAATAAAGAATCCCTGCTTCATGATCTTTGGGTTGTCTGTGTATTTAAATAGCATGTTACATATGGACCACGGTAAGCAACAGTATGTGCTGAGTACTATGTGCTTTACCATACAGTGCGTATAGAACTGTTTTTTCAGAGAAAAGAAGAAATAAAATTTTAAGATCTGTCAGGAATTAGTTTCATAAAATTGATTTGAAAGCAAACATTTTGACATTAAATTCCTCACAACATAAAGTATTAAAGATGTTACTCCCATTTATACGATTGTACTTTTTAAAATTGCACTCACATTTAAGTGCTTCCATGGATTGACATATCAGTTATGGAGAAAAAGAAAATGACCTCTGTTTAAAAAGTAATTTGTGGCCAAAGTGTCCCTTCCTAAAATTAAACGATTAGCCTTACACCGATTCGACCATTTGTGTGGGTAGTTAATAGGAAGCAAAACCAGACAGAAAGCTGGAATTGCTATGTTGTTTATATTATGCAGTTTCTTTTAATTCATTCTCCAGTCCACACACATGTGCTACATATATTCTGGGAATTTCACACTATTAGGAAACAGAAACTAATCTGTGTACAATAAAGATTTTAAAATGAAATCCTTTGACTTGACATGGGCTGCTTAAAATGTGTCTTGTCTCTTCTATTTAATTTTATTGAATTTGGATGTGTGGCTATGTGGGAGAAGATGTAACTTACAAAAGCTAGCTAGCTGGTGATCAAATGCAGGTACCGATGAATGTGAATTATTTACTATATCTAAGAAAAATGCAGACATTTTTGTATTCAATCTAATGATTAAATGCAAAAATATGCTTTTGCTACAAGTTACATGAGACTGGAATATCCAAGCTTCAGGTACGAGACATGTACAGACAGAGTCTAGCCGATACACTTTCCAAAGCCTTGGTCTACTTTATCAGAGAATCCCTACAGTGTGGAAACAGGCCACTTGGACCATCGAGTCCACACTGATATTTCTCTCAGCATTCTCCTTCACTCTGATGGTTCCTGCTCTAGAACCTTATCAAGGTCTTTCTTAGTGCTGCTTCATTTATGAGGGTCAAAGAGCTTTTATCAAGCTCAATTGATTTTTTTTTAATGTATATATGGTGTGCTGGCTGCTAATTTCAGTACCAACTCTTTCTTCACATTTAGGGGGTAAGCCTGGGGGTAGATGGGAAGGTGGTAAGATGGACACCTGACATATTTCATGTGCCAATGACAATACTAATGGTGGGCATGTAAGGTTCAGCCTACTGTTCCTTTTATAGTGAGAAATTATCCCAGTAAAACCACCCTTGCTTAAAAGGAAATGATTCATTTGACCTTCCTCGTTGATAGATAAATAACATATTGAACACTGACATTTGATAGTATTAGCAGCTGGTCATAATTCTGAGTGTATGAGATAAGATTATATATTTAATTTGGTCAACTACATTTTCATTTATTTTACTGTTGAATTTCAGTCTGGAATTAGCATTGACTATCTATCAAATGTTATACACCTTCCTAAAAATGAAAGGTCAAATGAGTTCCAAATTGATATTTTCCCCTTTAACTAATTGCAACTACTGCCTTGGTTAAATCAGTTTACTCAGTTTGTGATAGGATTGAGAACTGTTCAATGTGACTCAATGCTACAGTGGACAACGTTTAAACCACAAGAGCAATTTCGGAGTAATACATTGTGGGAGAAGTGGGTTTTGGTTCATGGGTCACTGACACAAGTATGGGAAAAAGAGAGATCTTTACCCATTAGGATGGCCTTTACCTGATCACATTTGGATCAGTGTACTGGGGAATTGGATAACTAGAGTTATCAAGGGGGAGTTAAACTAATTAGTTGTGGATTGGCGATGGGATGGTTAGAGGATTGTTGGAGGAGGAACTTAGGGTGGCACAGTGGCTCAGTGGTTAGCACTACTGCCTCACAGCGCCAGGGACCTGGGTTTGTTTCCATCCTCGGGCAACTGTCTGTGTGAAGTTTGCACATTCTCCCCGTTCTGTGTGGGTTTCATCCGGGTGCTCTGGTTTCCTCCCACAATCCCAAGATGTACAGGTGAGGTTTGATTGGTCACGCTAAATTGCCCATAGTTTTGGGACATGCAGGATGGGTGTATTAGCCATGGAAAATGCAGGGTTACAGAGATGAAGTGGGTCTGGGTGTGATGCTTTGCAGAGGGTGGTGTGGACTCGATGGGCTGAATGGACTGCTTCCACATTGTATGGATTCTATGTTTCTAAGTTAAAGCACAATCAAGACAATTGTGCAGTGTAGCAATGTAGGTATTGACAACTACAGTGTAACAGGAAGGAACAGAGCATTCAGTCCTAAGCATGCACAAGTTAATAAGGTCAGAAAAGGAAAATACAGTACTCTGATACTCACTGGAAAATTCCCTGAGTAGAAAAATAAAATTACAAATTCTCTTAAATTTCTAATAAGGTGCTTTTCATACAGAATTTGGGCAGTGGTAGTCTCAGTACCTGGGAGGGCATGTTATACAGTTGGATGTGATGAAGGCGTGATTTTTCCATCCATTAAATGCAGGAAATATCTTTCAGTCCACAGACTCCTGCACATGTCTCTCCTCTCTGCACATTCAGTGGCACACATTTATATAATTTACCCGCTGCACTTCTTAATGCAAGAAGACAGCATGATAAAACTAATTTCTTTTACCATCTTTATGTGTCATGACCAAGTTGTAATAATGTGTAAATTATAAGCAGCCTAACCGCAACAAACCTTTTTAAGAAGGAAACAGGAGTACAGCATGTTCAAGTATATAGTGAGACTAATGGAAATGAGAGTCATGCTGTAGCCCACAGTAACCATATGGTTCAATGACTTCACAAAGCTCTTTCATATTGTCACAACCTGCTCTTTAACAATCACCATTATTCACTCAGAATTTCAGCTGAAAAGTCAAAATATATTCCTCAGTTCATGAATTAGAGACTTATTTTCCACACCCATCTTGGTACTTGTGCAACTGTATGAAAGTTAACTCTGTTCAGAGACCTGCCTGAAGGATTATGCTTCAGTGTTCGGATCTTCCATGTGAATCACTGTATCTGTGCACAGCCTGGGTGGGCTTAATGTTTGTTGGAAAAAGCACATTAAATATCAGATGTGCAAACCTATCCAAGAACTGTGCAGCTTTGTTCTGTATATAAACTGTATTAATTAATTACTGCTTATTCTCCTCCTCCCCTACTTTGTTCCTTCAGCATTAGTACATATTGGCACAGAGAGGAGACCACACCTGAGTGAGATGCAGACAGATGTGTCATTGAGAATTTGTTTCACGTGGGAATTTAGTGAAGAAGAGAAAAGAGTTACTTCTTTATCAAACATCTTTCAACCTCTTGTAGCTTTAGTACATGACACAAATTCCCAGGAAATGGGGTTAACCTAGAAACAGCGGTAAGAGCTTCACTCTTTGTAGGTTTAGAACATTTGTAAGGAAATCAAAGTGTGACATAAGAACAAAGATTGGTTGGTGAGCATTTTCTCTTTCTTAAACTAGCAAATTTGAATTGGAGTAAATATAGCATTAGCTGAACTAGTATGAATTGAGGCTTTTATTTCCCTCTGCAGTGTTGTGGATTTTGAACTGCGTAAATAGTTCAACACTGAATCCATGCACCTTGTCACAGGTAGGACAGGGCAAGTGGTGTTTGAAGAGCTTCGTGGGGTGGATGGGATATGAATATTTCCACACTCTTCTTCCGTTGTTTATGTTTGACCATCGTCTGGGCCTGCAGGAGATATAGTTCACATTGTTGAGGTTGCATTCTTTCCAGTTTGGGTTAGAGATTCTGACAATTCGATGAAGAAATGGCATTTTTTTTTCAGGGAGTCTTGAAGGACATTCTGGAAGCATTTCTCCTGCCTTCCTGGTGACTATTTGCTGTGATGATGCTTGTGGTAGGCATGTGGACTATGTGGCCGGACCAATGCATTTGGTCAACTGAAACCAGTGCCTTTGTACTGGCCTGGCAAGTATTGGCCTGAAAGAGCACAATGATATCAGAGTGTCTTTCCTGCCAGGTGGATTTGCAGAATTTTGTGGAGGCATCACTGGTGACATTTTACCAGAGCTTTGAGATGTCTGCTCTACGTTGTCCATATCTGTAATAGATGCTGGAGGGCTGGTGACAGTGCTGCGACGTAAATCAGGAGCTTCCTTTTGGTCTTGAGATCCATGTTTTCAAACAGATTTCCCAAGATTCGCAAACACTGGAGATGATGTTGACTTCATTATCGAAGTGTAATCTCAATGAGAGGAGGCCAACAAGGAATGACAATCGATGCCCCTTGTCCAGTGAGTCAGTGAATCTCAATAGTCAGAGCATTATACTGAGAGTGGGAGACAGCCGATGGAGTACCTTTCTCTTCCAGATGTTTAGCCTAAAGGCAACTCTCTCCTATTCCTCCACAAATACATCAACAAGAAGGAAACAATGGAAGTATTGAATAGTTATTTTGTGCCTTTCTTCACAGTAAAAGCCACAAGAAATACATTACAAATACTTAACAAAGTAAAAGGGAGGGGGGATCTTAAAATAATGACAATAACAACAAGGGCAAAGATACCAGGGAACCTTTAAACTAAAGTTTGATAACTTACCTGGATCAATTTATTTTAAGACTTTTGTTTAGTAGTAGCTGCAGAGTTAGTAAATACATTGGCTTGATCTTCCAAAATTCACCACATCCTGAAAGGGTTCTAGAAGTTTGGAAAAATGATTAATGTCATACCTTTATTCAAGAAAGAATGCAGGAAACAATAGCTCAGTTAGTGAAACACCTGTCAGAACAAAAATGCTGGAATTCATTACGAAGAACATAATTGTTGGAAAAAATATAATAAAACCTTTTTGACTCTGATCATATAAAAGGGAAATTGTCTTTGATTAATTTTAGAATTTTTTGAGAAAGTGCCATGCAAGGTGGATAAACAGAAACCTGGTGATGTGATGGGTTGAAATTGCTGCACAAAATTAGAGCTATTGGAATTTTAGAGGTAACAGTTTAACATGGAGAGAGGATTGTTTCACTCAAAGGAAGCAGAGAACACAGATAATTGGATCATTTTCGGGTTAGAAGATGATTGAATAGTTCATGTTTTAAATTCCCACTGTTCTATGAAATGATTAAGAAAACCAGAGACAACCAGAACACCATTTTACATGTATATGTAATGTTCTCTCCTCTGAACCAGACCATTGAGGATTCACACTGCCCTTCAGAAACATGAGTATTTAATCAATACATGTCTGCGTGGGTTTTTTCTGGGTGCTTTGATTTCCTCCCACAGCCCAAAGATGTGTAGGTTAGGTCAATTGGCCATGCTAAATTGCCCATTGGGATGTGTAGGTTAAGTGCATTAGTCAGGAATATCGCTGTCAGAAGTCTCATCTTTCAAAAGGACTGTGAAACCAAGTCCTCCTCTTGCCCTGGCCTGACCAACATTTATCAGTAAACCAGATTACCGGGTCATCACCACTTTACTATTTATGTGAAAATTGACAGCCACATAAGACCATAGAATGCAGAATTCAAGCTAGACTATTCAGCTCATCGAGTCTGCTGTTCCATTCAATGAGCTGAACTGATAATCCTCTACTCCACTTTCTTGCCCTTTCACCAACAACCCTTGATTCGTTACTGATTAAAATGTCTGTATTGCAGCTTTCTGTGCCTTTCTCCAATTAAGTAATACTCAACCCCTCCATTCTTCCTGCTGAAGAGCACAACTTTACATTACCCCGAATCTTGCTCCATCTGCTAGGTTTTTGTCTGTTTGTATCCCGATGCAGACTCTGCATCACCTTCATTATTTGCCTTCCCATCTATTTTTGTGTCATCCACAAACTTGACTGTAGTACATTTACCTCCCTCATCCAAGTCATTAATGCTTATTTTAAATAATTGTCCAGCACTAAACCTTATGGCAGTCTCCAACTTATTGGCTGCTGTCCTGAAGGTACCCACCTTCTCCCAACTCACTGTGTCTTATTAGTTAGCCAGCCCTCTATCTATTGCTACAAATCCTTAACTCTATGGGCACTTACCTTAATCTGTAGCATTATTTGTGGTACATTGCTGAATGTCTTTTGGAAATCCAAATATATTACAACTACTGATTCATTCTACCCTGCTTGTTACCTTTTTAAACAAGTGGCACGGTGGGTCAGTGGTTAGCATTGCTGCCTCACATTGCCAGGGATCTGGGTTCGATTCCAGCCTCAGGTAAATGTCTCTGTGGAGTTTGCATATTCTCCCCATGTCTGTGTGGATTTTCTCCCTCAGTCCAAAGATGTGCAGGCGTGCTAAATTGCTCATAGGGATGTGTAGGTTAAGTGCTTTAGTCGGGGCAAATATAGAATTGGAAGGTGGGTTACTCTTCGGAAGGTCGGTGTGGACTTGTTGGGCCGAAGGGCCTGTTTACACACTGTAGGGATTCTTTAAAAAAATGTTCTAGTACAAATTGTCAAGCATGATTTTCCCTTCATTAGGCCTAATGACACAGTGAGTTGGGAGAAGGTGGGTACCTTCAGGACAGCAGCCAATAAGTTGGAGACTGCCATAAGGTTTAGTGCTGGACAATTATTTAAAATAAGCATTAATGACTTGGATGAGGGAGGTAAATGTACTACTGTTTGATGTTATTGTGTATTAATAAATGGTCTGTTGTCACATCCTTTATGATAGTCTCTAACATTTTCCCAATGACAATTGTTAACCCAGATGGTCTACAGTGACCTGTGTTTGTATCCCTCCCTCTTTGAATAATAGCTAATTGGCCAGCTAGAGCTAAAGATCTGACTTTGTCTCTAAAGACTGAAAATACATATTAATCCTACTCATGATCCAGCTGTTGTCTCTGTACATGCATCAGATTGTGGTTCATGACAAGACTCTCCACTGGTTTCACTGTAGGCCTCTCGATGCACGCCATTTATTATCTCCTGCTCAGGTCTCTCAAAAACATACCCTGAATCTTAGGAATAGAATAAAACTTCACCACTCACAGATTACAACTATTAATCCATTCTTTTCTGTAGCAGACCTGCTGAATTTCCCTAATTATTTCTGTTTCAGATTTGCAGTATCTGCAGTTCGTTGGGTTTTTTTTTGGTATGGTGAAGTTGGTACTGACTTGCTAGGCAGAGTTATCCATCAAGAGGGTCAGCTCCCTCTGATTGATGTCTGAGCCCATAACTAACCTTCATTTCGTATCACCTGAGAGGGCAGGCAACCACTAGGCTCTTCAAATAGCTGGATACAGCTTTGGAAAATGTTATGATTTGGAGATGCCGGTGTTGGACTGGGGTGTACAAAGTTAGATTATAACCTGGTGTCGTGTGATTTTTAACCTTGAAAAATGTTGGCCACCAGGTCCCTCCCATATTGTGCTATTCTTCTACCTTTTCAAAGATAAAATCAATTGTACAATGACTTCCATTACTGGTTCCCACCACAGTGCGAGGCCATTTTAAACATTACAACCTAGCTTTAGTTGGTGCGAGCTTCTCAGGATATTAGGGCCCTACTAAAGTATGCAGCCATTCAACAGCATGGTTATTGGAGGCTGCTCATGTAACTGTGTGCTATTCTAGTGTTTACGTTAGTTCAGCAGCAGGACTGCCTCCCTAGTTTATACTTAAGTGATCATAGTTCTACAGGCTACAGATGCCAAACCTCAGAAAAATCACATGGCATGTGAGGAAGTTCCTGGGTTTTTTTTATGAATATGGCTCACAAATATATCCAGAAATTTTGTCATAAACAGTTTCCAAGATAATATGAAATTCAATCAAACGTGGCATTGTGTCTCACTTTTGGGAAAAGGGGAGACAGCTTTGTGCCCAAAGTTAACATTCCCTAGGCACATCGCTTGATAAAAATGTTAATTACAAATGCATTCCAGATGTTTCAGAAACTACTCCAGCTTTCCTGTTTCAGCTGTTTGAAACCCTGGTTAAATTAGTTAAATTACATATCTCATCCTGTAAATGTCGTGTTGGAGCTTTAACGTTTGACAGTACAAAGAACTACTTCTGAAGCCATGTATCGACATTGCCTTGAAAACCCTTAATAATCCAAAAACACTTGCCACAGCCAACTGTAGATCAGCATGTTGCATGAGACACGTTTGTCTATTCAGTTGCCTGAGGCCCATGTGCTGGATCTGCTGATATTCCCAAATATCTGGCTAAATGAGAATAAACAATGTTATTGATGATATGAAATGGTTTCCAAGACAACTTAACACATGCATTTACAGAGACAGTGATTGTTTAGAAAAGTCCTTTTGGCAATTGAGCAGACAGGGTCAATGTGTCAGAATAAGGGGTCACTCATTTCAAACTCTGTTTTATTCGCTCATGGGATATGGGCATCGCAAGTCTGCATTTTTCCCAGAAGATTGAACAGTGAGGAACTTCACGGTCTGGCTGCTCCTTCAGCCTATATCTGAGTCTTGAAGTTTATTAACAACATTAACTATTTACACTGTTGTCAGATCCCAGACTTACACTAGAGCTGAATTTTTCCATCCCTGTGTGACATGAGCAATGGTGAGAAAATATGGAGGATGAAAAAAATCAAAATTACGACATTGAGCAAAAGTTTTCAATTTTCTCTTTAAGCTTCACAATTTTGCTAGTGAGTGGTGACTGTCTTATTTCCATGCATTTGCATCTCATTAACAGCCCTACTCACCTCATTTATATGCTACGATCAATTTTCCTTTCTGTTAGTGAGAAACTAGGCAGTGCAAATTTTGCAAGGTCAGTGCGGATACCTGGCACATACTTGGCTCATCACATAAACTGCTCATCCCTGAATGATCCATGGATGTCATCCTTCTCGACCATTTGTCCACACGCATTGGCAGCAGGAAGCCACCAGCCTTAACACATCATTGTTCCTGCACTCTGCCCAAATTACACATCAGACGGCCCTTCAACAACTGCCTTTGGAGCTCATGGGCACCTAGGACCCACCTACAACCCCCACACCTTCTACCAGGTCAGTTTGTACACAGGGACATTCAGTCACTTCATGCTTTTACACCCAGGTAAGAGTGAGTTCCCTCTGGTATTAATGCTACAGCAGTGCAGCACACCACAGTGACGCTTATTCCCTAGTGATCAGTGGTGCTCTTTTCCGGCCACATTGAACATGGTCTCCTCGGGAGGAGTGCAGAGTTTGATCTCTTTGCTGGCTTCCTGACTTTGCTGTGTGTCAGTTTGTTTTTGCAATGAGACAAAGGGAGCGATCAAGTTTGATAAGAGTGGATGGAAGAGCAATGTCGAGAATGTAGCACTGGAAAAGCACAGCCGGTCAGGCAGCATCCAAGCAGCAAGTGAATCGATGTTTCAGGCATAAACCCTTCATCAGGAATGAGGCTTGTAGCCAGGGGTGGGGAGGGGGGGGGGGGGGGGGGGGGGGAGCGTGGGGCTGAGAGATAAATGGGAGGGGGTGGGGCTGGGAGGATGTTGGTTGGGAATGCAATAGGTAGATGAAGGTGGGAGAGAAGGTGATAGGTTGGAGAGGAGGGAGGAGCAGGTAGGTGGAAAGGTTAAAGGCAGGTCAAGAGGGTGGTGCCACATTGGGAGCTTGGAGCTGGGGGAGGGGAAATGAGGAAACTGGTGAAATTCACATTGATCGTGTGGTTGGAGGCTCCAAAGGCAGAAGAGTAGTTAGTCAGAGTGAAGGAACAGAAGAGGTAGTGAGGAGTCTCAAGTTAATGAGAGTAGATCAGAAAGACGAAGAGGAATTTGTAGTCTTGGAGGTGGGTTGTTGTGATGAGCAGCCGTAATGTTTGTAATACTGAGTGTTATGATCTGTGAGCCTTGGTGAGATGTTTGTGCAATGTCAAAGTAAGGGGTTGGCCTGTGAGTGCGAGGTCACAGAGAGAAGGATCATTGGTCTCCCTACACTGCAACTCATTCTGTTTAATCTGACGCCACCTATGAATGAGAGCTGCTGCCTGGGTCTAGGTTAGCTGTGTCTGGTGGCATGGTCTTCTCCTTCAGTCAGTCAGTTAACGGGCAACCATGCTCTCCATCATCCTACCTATCAACTCCAAGACCCTGACAGTAAAGTGAGTGTCAGCCTTCCTTTCTGGGCCCTGTGCTCGGTGAGAACAGAAGTAAATAATTGCTCAGTTGTTTAGTAACATGGAACCCAGTTCCAGTTTGTGCTTTCCTTGAATGTGAATGCCTCACTTTTGGATCAGGAATAATCTTTCAGATGTGGCACTGCTCCACCTTTAAAGTTGCTGTTAGCATCAAACTGGTTTGTGTAAATGTTAGTCAGGTCATAGATAGCCTGGATCTGACAGATTTGTCACCTTGTGGGTCTGAAATATAAACCAATCTATGTATGCTGGTGGACCAGTAATAGTTATTCAGTTAAAACCAGGGAAATAGTTTCAGGTGTCCATATAAGAGAGTTGTAACAACATTTAAGATGGATTATACTAATACATGAAGTGCCATAAACAGAATATTGTGAGTCAATTTTATAACCCCCCACCACAATAACCCCCCACCTGCATCCATTTATCACCTTTCCAGCTACCTTCCCTCCAACTCCACCCCCAGCCCCAATTGATCTCTCAGCCCCCTCCCCCCCAACCCCCACATTCCTGATGCATAGAATGAAACATTGATTCTCCTGCTCCTCGGACGCTGCCTGACCGGCTGTGCTTTTCCAGCACCACACCTTTCGACTCTGACTCTCCAGCACCTGCAGTCCTCACTTTCTCCTTGTTGTTCCAAAGTCAAGCAGCTGAAGATGAAGCAAACAGCCTGCTATGATTGCTTTGAACATCCATCCTACTTCTAGCAGTGTGTCAATGGGATATTCTTTGGGTTTGTCTAGAAGTGGCTTCTGGAGGATTAATAGGTGGATAGGCATTGGCCAGTTCCATGAGCCTTTTGACTCAGTTACCTTCAGTGAATTCACATTTGGTATCCTTTCACTAACCCATGCTTACAAATTGGTTAATTGTTTCATCTGAATGTTACCAATTTAACATAAAAGTCAACCCTGTGTATCCTGCTGTTGTCTCAAACTTTAAGTTGATCTTTTAAAACTAGAAAAGATTATCTGAATCATTGTGGTCATCATGAGAAATATCTGTGGAATTGATTCTATTTAATGCTTTATTTCCCAGAGTAGTAGAAGATTGTCTGCATGGCTTTCTTCAGCAGCTATTCTGTGGCAACTCTGAAATGAGAATTGATTCTTTCTTTAAATAACTAAACCTCTGACAGTATGACGAGGATTGTCAGTCCATGCTCAGATGTTTGTTTACCATCTTTACTGTTCAGCTTTTTGTTCCTTAAAAATGCTGCTATACAAATGATCTGTGTTGCACTGTATAGTCTTTTTGCTGTTTGCTTTTGTTTTCTATAGTTTTTCTTTTAGTTTTATTTTTGCTGGTTTAAAATGATGCTGCTTCAGCAGCTGCAGCTTTTTATAAAAAAAACGAAGAGGTGACTCTTTATAACATTTGTGCCAAAAGAGAGATCAGAGATACATCATGTGCATCTTTTATTTTACTGTTTTCATGCCATTTTCAAAATGAAAAGGCAGAATTAACTGATTTGGAGATGCCGGTGTTGGACTGGGGTGTACAATGTTAAAAATCACACAACACCAGGTTATAGTCCAACAGGTTTAATTGGAAGCACTAGCTTCTAATCAGGTGGTTGATGAACATAAATTTAAGGTGAAGGGTGGAAGGTATAGGGGGGATGTCAGGGGTAGGTTCTTTACCCAGAGAGTGGTGGGGGAATGGAATGCGCTGCCTGTGGGAGTGGCAGAGTCAGAATCATTGGCGACCTTTAAGCGGCAATTGGATAGGTACATGGATGGGTGCTTAAGCTAGGGCAAATGTTCGGCACAACATCGTGGGCTGAAGGGCCTGTTCTGTATTGTTCTATGTTCTATGTTCTCTATGAAGGATTAACTGAGATCTGGACACAGGCAGCGATTGAATAATATATCAAACATTTTTCTGGCCCTTTTGCCTGGACTATGACTTGAGATTATTTTGCCATGTTGGAGCTGACCTGGGCCTGTAGGAAAACTGAAGTGAACAGACAGTCACCTCTCTTCTTTTGAAAGGGAGACATTGTACTGACAAAAGTGCTCCCCCTCAATTGAAGACTTGAGATCTTGTTGAGATAGATGTCTTGCAGATTGTTAACAACACCAATTATTTACCTCATGAAAAGATCCGAGACAGATGTATAGTCTGTGTTTACCGATGACTTGGAGCAAATATACAGCAATAGGCAGTGAAACAACAATAATAGCAGTACTAGCCCTTAAAGGTGAAATGGGTACCTTTTATACGGTAATGTTATGTTCAGAGATATCATCGGACTGTCTCAAAGATTGACTCTCTGGTCTGGAATCTGTGCAACAATATAACACTGACTCCTATTGGAAATAATGTCCCTGCTAATCCTGTTTTCTGCTACATGGCCCTGTCATGAATTTGGCTTCCTTTGAAATTGAGGCAAATCCGATGGGCAATATATAACAAGTGACTACACTACTACCCATTTTGTACTGAAGTTAAATTTTAACTCTTGGTATATTTGAAATGATTTGCTAAGGTATGTTTTTGTCTATTTGCAATTGTTTGAAAAGGTGATGTAAACATAAAGCGAGAACTATTTAATACTCTGGACAGCCATTTTCTTGAAAATAAAACAAAAGAAGCTGTTAGAACTTAAGTACATATTTAGGGGCTGGTGGTTGTATAAACACAAGAAGTGACACTGAGTTCATGATCATGCTAACTTCCATTATTCATTAACAATAAACATCTTTGTGTTTGGTCTTGCTTTCCAACAGTTGGTATGTTAATAAAACAGAATTGTGATGAGTAAACAGTGGAGACTTTCCTACATTTGTCTCTGGATTGAGTGCACTGTTTGGAGATGTTGACAGATTGCAGGGCATGCCTGTAGAAGGACCTGGACAGATTGCAGGGCATGCCTGTAGAAGAACCTGCCTGATTTTGCTTCATAACTGGGAATTGGAAAATACTGCAGGGCCCTTATAGATGTGCAATCTGACCCAACTGATTTGCTGATATTACTGCAGCAAATAATGTTTCTGGGTCCAGACACACTGAAATGTCCCCTCATCTGGTACCTTTTGTTATAACCAAGGTTGTTTTCGATTGGTTGCAGATCTGATGGTATATTTTATGAAGTTAATAATGACAGTCCTTCCGACGGTAATGTGGACAGCTTTCTACCTTCTGCACAGCTGTGTTTCTTTGTCTTTGATGGGATTCACTTTCTTGCCCAAATAATAACAACAATATCATTGATTTCACTTGGAAAAACAGTAGACCATTTCCTTGGAGTTACAGGACATCTGCATAAGACTTCAGTGGGAATTAGCTAAAAAAAAAAACATATGCAAAGATGGTTTATCCAAATGACTTAGTTAACTTTTTCATAAAGACACAGTAAAAAAGTGAAGTTTAGACATGCTTTTTGTACTGTCCCTCTTTGTTCAGCTTCAAATATAATAGCCTGCGGTGTGCAAGCATGAGTGAGTGTGTCTGTGTGTGTCTGTGTGTGCGTGGGATGGTGATATATGTCTGTGTGTGTCTGTCTGTCTATGTGTAGGATGGTGGTATGTGTGTGTGCGTGTGGGATGGCAGTATGTGTCTGTGTCTGTGTGAGATGGTGGTGTGTGTGACTGTGTTTATGTGCGTGTATGTGTCTGTGTGTGTCT
Source organism: Chiloscyllium plagiosum (assembly GCF_037043375.1). Taxonomy (NCBI): domain Eukaryota; kingdom Metazoa; phylum Chordata; class Chondrichthyes; order Orectolobiformes; family Hemiscylliidae; genus Chiloscyllium; species Chiloscyllium plagiosum. The sequence goes on from NW_028270140.1 coordinate 2,309,276, forward strand.
CAGTGTGTCGGTGTGTGTGTATCTGTGTCTCTATGTATGTGTGTGAGTGTGTGTGATGGTGGTAGGTGTCTGTATGTGTGTGTGGGATGGTGGTGTGTGTGGCTGTGTTTGTGTGTCGCTGAATGTGTGTGTCACTGCGTGTGTGGCTATGTATGTGTGTCAGTGTGTGTGTGTCACTGTGTGTGCATCTGTGTCTCTGTATGTCTGTGTGTGTGTGAGTGAGTGAGTGGTATTTAAAACTCAATTTGTGGACGGCGAAGAGGGTTACTTCAGAGTACAACAGGATCTTGTCAGATGGGCCATCGGGCCAAGGAGGAGCAGATGGAATTTAATTTAGATAGATGTGAGGTACTGGTAGTGTGGATGAGCAGAGGGATCTTGGTGTCCATGTATACAGATCTCTGAAAGTTGCCACCCAGGTAAATAGTGCGGTGAGGAAGGCATATGGCGTACTGGCTTTTATTGGTAGAGGAATTGAGTTCCGGAGTCCTGAGGTCATGATGCAGTTGTATAAGACTCTGGTGCGGCCGCATCTGGAATATTGTGTGCAGTTTTGGTCGCCATACTATAGGAAGGATGTGGAGGCACTGGAACGGGTGCAGAGGAGGTTTACCAGGATGTTGCCTGGTATGGAAGGAAGATCGTATGAGGAAAGACTGAGACACTTGGGGCTGTTTTCATTAGAGAAAAGAAGGTTTAGGGGTGACTTGATTGAGGTGTACAAGATGATTAGGGGGTTAGATAGGGTTGACAGTGTGAACCTTTTCCCGCGTATGGAGTCGGGTATTACAAGGGGGCATAGCTTTAAGTTAAGGGGGGGTAGATATAGGACTGAAGTTAGGGGTAGGTTCTTCACTCAGTGAGTCGTAAGTTCATGGAATGCCCTGCCAGTAGCAGTGGTGGACTCTCCCTCTTTATGGGCATTTAAGCGGGCATTGGATAGGTATATGGAGGATAGTGGGTTAGTATAGGTTAGGTGGGCTTGGATCGGCGCAACATCGAGGGCCAAAGGGCCTGTACTGCGCTGTATTCTTCTATGTTCTATGTTCTATGTACTGCATTTTGTAAAAACAAATCAGAGAATGACTTATGCACTTAATGGTAAGGTCCTGGAGAGTGTTGCTGAAAAAGAGATTTTGGAGTGTAGGTTCATAGCTCCTTGAAAGTGGAGTCTCAAGTAGATAGGGTTGTGAAGAAGGTATTTGGTATGCTTTCCTTTAAGGTATTGAGTACAGGAATTGGGAGGTAATGTTACAGTTGTACAAGACATTGGTTAGGCCACTTTTGGAATATTGTGTGCAGTTCTGATCTCCCTCCTTTGGAAGTATGTTGTGAAACTTGAAAGGGTTCAGAAACGATTTGCAAGGATATTGCCAGAGTTGGAGGATTTCAGCTAAAGGGAGAGGCTGAACAGGCTGGGGTTGTTTTCCCTGGAGCGTTGGAGGCTGAGGGGTGACCTTATAGAGGCATGGATAGTGTAAATAGACAAGGTCTTTTCCTTGGGTTGGGGGACACCAGAACTAAAGGGCATAAATTTAGTGTGACAAGGGAAAGATTTAAAAGGGAGTTAAGGGGTAACTTTTTCATGCAGAGGGTGGTGCATGTATGGAATGAGCTGCCAGAGGATGTGGTGGATGCTGGTAAAATTACAACATTTAAAAGGCATCTGGATGGGTAAATGAATAGGAAGACTTTAGAGGGATATGGGCCAGGTGCTGGCAAGTGGGACTAGACTTATATAAGATATTTCATTGGCATGTATCAAAGGGTCTGTTTCTGTGCTGTACATCTGTATGACTCTGACAATTTTCCAATAATCTTAATTAAGCGATATGAACAGCTTCAGTCAAGTGAAAATTGACTCTTTAAAAATGTTGATCAAATTTAAATGCAGCAAAAAGACTGCACTCTATAGCTCATGGAGTCTGTAATACAGGAGGAGAGTGACAACAGTGATAAACACCTTGCAAATTCTATATGAGGGAACCTTCTCCTATTTAAGTTCAACTCTATTCACGGCTCATAAACCTTTCCTAATCCCGATGCTGATGTGTCTGATCCAGACACTATTGTCTTCTGGAAAATCCAGCAAGTGGCATTTCACATTTTATCACCAAGGATCATAGTATTCAATTCATTGGATTTGAGCATCATAGTTCAAACTTTTGCTGCAATGATTGACATCAATGTGGTCTGTTCACAAAATAAAGAGACAATTTTCCAGGAAATGTGGTTGTTATGCACAACAGGTATTTGTTTAAAAGCTAACGCAAAGGTGAACACAGGCAGATAGCACTTGAAGAAGGAATTGTAAGGTGGGGCCAAAGTTAGGAAGAAAGCACTGAAGTTTCAGTCAAGGTTACTGTGAATGTATGACTGTAGAGTGTGATAAATAAGACAGGTGAGTTACAGGTGGAAATAGAATAAGAGACCTTGGTCAAAGAAGGGCATAACTGGATGTTAAATATGCTGGCATTCATGGTGTTCATTAAAGAAAGATAGGAATGGAAGGATTGGGGGAAGTGTTGGTTAAAGGACACATGGCAGTGTTGGACCAAGTTGACCCAGAGTGAACACATTGCCAAGTCAGAGAGTCATTGAGATGTACAGCATGGAAACAGACCCTTCAGTCCAACTCGTCCATGTCGACCAGATAGTCCAACCTAACCTAGTTCCATTTGCCAGCAATTGGCCCATAGCCCTCTAAAACCTTCCTAAATATATACCCATCTAGATGCCTTTTAAATGTTGCAATTATACCAGCCTCCACCACTTCCTCTGGCAGCTCATTCCATACATGTACCACTCTCTGTGTGAAAAAGTTGCCCCTTAGGTCCCTTTCATATCTTTCCCTTCTCATCCTAAACCTATGCCCTCTAGTTCTGGATCCCCCTACCCCAGAGAAAAGACCTTGTCTATTTACCCAATCCATGTGCCTTATGATTTTATAAACCTCTGTAAGGTCACCCCTCAGCCTTTGAAACTCCAGGGAAAACAGCCCCAGCCTATTCAGCCTCTCCCTATAGCTCAGATCCTCCAACCCTGGCAACATCCTAGTAAATCTTCTCTGAACCCTTTCAAGTTTCACAACGCCCTACACATCTTTAGACTGTGAGAGGAAACCAGAGCACCAGGAGGAAAAGCACGCAGACATGGGAAGAATGTGCAAATTCCACACAGACGCAGTCACCCGAGAAGGTATCAAACCCAGGTCCCTTATGCTGTGAGGCAGCAGTGCTAACCCTGAGCCACTGTGCCAGCCTACATCATCTACACTGACCCTGCAAAGCAGGACTGAGGGAGCACTGCATTGTTGACGATACTACCATCTCACGCCAATGTGAAAGATACCGTTTGGTGCAGTTTTGAAGAAAAGTGGCAAAACCTCCTCATGATACGGTGACTGACATTTATATCTTGGCCAACACCGAAAACATTATCTCATCATTATTTCACTGCTCCCACGTTATAACTGTAACTATCTGTCAAAAAGTGCCTCAATGGGCTATAACATGCTTTGGGGCTTCCCAAGGCCATGAAACATGCGATGTAAACACAATTCTCTCTTGAAATCCTCTGCCACCTCCCCCTTTCTGTGGCTTCTCTTGTCATCAGAACCCTGTCTTTCCCACCTCTTCTGTGCCAGGGTCAGCGCTCAGCAGAGTTGATTCCAACATGAATAAATGGACAAGCCCAGGTCACAAAGGGCTTTCCAAATGGAGGCTGGAGCAGTTCTGCAGTTGAACACAGGATGGAATTGTTACACATGGTGATTGCTTGCATTCACTTGTTACAATTCCTAACACTTGAAATGGACAAAGAATCTGGACAAAGGCTGGATGGAGATTGATAGAGGTTGGCTCCTGTTGTGATGTCACCAGTTTAACTGGACCTTATTTACCATTCTAACCTCAAACGCTCAGATTTTAACCAGACTGAAATAATAAGCAAACTTCTGTGTTTGGCAGCGGGTGCTGAGGGTCAGATTTAATTAAAAGTAAACAGTTTATGAGGGCTTTGATTCTTTCTCTGTTATTAAATGTTTAACAGTGACCGTCTTTATAGTTACTAGGTCTCAGGACTGAAAATCTTTGTGTTATTTAAGGACCCCACTGATCATGAACACTAGTTGGTATATTTTTCTCCTCAGTTTCTCTTGAGTTCCTAGTTCATTTATGGAGAGGTACCTTTGCCCACCTCAGTGCCTGCACTCCATACGATGCTCTCTGGACCAGCCTCACACCTTGCACTGTCTTGCAACCTTGGTCAAAAGAATAAATCCTGCTGCTCTAGCCCTGACTCGCACCCTCCTTTTTACCCAACACACCTGAGCTCACTCATCTACTTGGATTCCACTCCAATATTTGGTGTTGATCTTGTTATTTCTAACTCCTTCCAGGTTTTCCCCTGCCCCTATTTCTGTAACTGCCTGCAGCCCCGCTAAAGATAGAGTCATACTGAAGTACAGCACACAAACAGACCCTTCATCCAACTAGTCCATGCTGACCAGATATCCGAAATTAATCCAGTCCCATTTGCCAGCACCCGGCCCACATCCCTCCGATACACCCTCCCCCGCCCACTCATGCACCCAGATGTCCTCCAGATGCTGCAAGTGTGTGTTTGCAGTTCAAGCAACTTTGCATCCAAGTTGAGGAGCTCGAGTCTGAGCTGGAGTGATTCTGCCACGTTAGGGAGGAATGAAAAGTTACCTGGATATTTGGCTGCAGGAGATGGCCACACCACTGCAATCAATGAGTTTGGATTGGGTCTGTTATCAGGGACAGGAGTGTGTGACTGCAGGTGAGGCAGGCACAGCACAGTGTCAATGCACAGGTTGCCATTTAGTTAGCAGGAAGCAAAAGGAATGTAGTTGTTGTAGGAGACAGTATAACTTTGGGGATGGGTTATGTTCTTGGTAGCTATGAGTGTTAGGGCTAAGGACATCTCCTCAGGGTTGAAGAGGAACTTGGGAGTGGGAAGGGAGAGATCTTGTTGTTGTCATCCAGATTGGTACTAGTGACACTGATAGGACTAGAAAGGAAGATCTGCTGAAGGAAGATCTGCTGAAATATTTTGAATTAAATTAAAAATGCAGGAACTCAAGGTAATAATCCCTGTATTACCAACTGAGCAATGGCAAACTGGTTTGGGTTAGTATAGTCAAGGTGTGAAATGTGTGGCAGAAAAATAGGTATCAGTGGACTGGCTTTCAGTTGAAACACTAGTACTGAGGTAGAGGAAGCTGTTCCAGTTGGATGGGCTTTACCTGAGCCAGGCTGCAACCAGAAAATCAAATAAAGTAGAGCTGTAGTTAGAATGTTAATCTAATTAGAGGGTGAAGGATTCAGGAGAGGGAACACATAGTCTTAAAAAGGAAAAGTAACAGCAGTATTGCAGGGCAGCTATTTAGATAATAATATCCAAAGTGGGACAGGAAGGGACAGAGTATACAAACATAAAACAAAAATGACTACAGACAAAGGGGGAAAATGACAAAAGATAAAAAAAAATCATGGCTCTAAATGTATATAGTATTCAGAATAAGATACAAGAGCATAATTCTGGTTAGCAGATATGATCATACAGCTAATACGGAGACTTGGTTACCAGTTGTCAAAACTGGCAGCTAAATACTCAGGGTTAGGTGCAGCAGGTGACTTTTCAAAGGGATGGAAAGGAAGTAAAGGATATTGGGATAGGATTGTTAATATAGGATGGAATAGTGCACTAGCTAAAAAGATTCCCGGAGTGAAAGATGAAGAATCCATATGAGTTAGAAACAACAAAGGGCAAGAAAACTCCAAAGTGAGACACATAAATAGGTGGGAAGGCAAGTGGTGAAGATGATAAGAGTATAGAGAGGGATATTGGATTGGTTAAGTTAATGAGCAAAAACTTTAAAGATGGAATATTGTATGGCAAAATATGAGGAAGAGTAGAGAAGCTGTATATGGTTAATTTTGAGAAAGACACCAGAAAGCTGCAAGGGAATTTTGTGCATGAATCACAGAAAACTTGCGTGCAAATTCAGTGGGTAATGGGATAGCAAATGGAATGTTGACCTTCATTTGAAAAGAAATAGTGAATCAAAATAAGGAACTTTTGATACAAGTATACAGGTCAAAGTGGGAATTTTTGTTAATGACTGCAAACTGTTCAGCACCATTCCCACTTCCTCAGGTACTGAAGCAGACTGCACCCAAATCGACTAAGACCTGGACCATAGGGAAGCTTGGGCTGATAAGTAGCAAGTGAGATTCACAATGTAAGTGCCAGAGAATGAGAATCTCCAACAAGGGAGAATCAAACCTTCGTCCCTTGATATTCAATGCCACCATCAACACTGAAAGCCCCACCACCTGTATCCTGGGATTTACCATTGACTAGATACTGATTTGCAACAGGCATATTAGTCTGGGAGCTATATGACTGGGTTACAGGCTGGAAATCTTGATCAATTCACTTCCTGAGTTACAGGTGTATGGTTCCATTCCAATTGAAAAGGAGGCATTGTTAGACCTTCTTCTTCACAATGAGATGGGTCAAAAGGATCAAAGATCAATGGTAGAATATTTATTTTTCAGTGATCGTTGTACAATATGCTTTAGGGAGACTATAGAGAAGGACAGTCAGATAGAGAATAACTAGAGGAAATCCACTGTCAGTGCCCAGTGAATGGGTCTATGCTGAATAACTTGGAGTCAAAGGTTGGCAGGAGATACAAGAGCTGAACAAGATGCTATCTTTGAAGAAGAGAAGCTTTGCACATAGCCAATGCATATTGCCTCAAAAGGAAGGTTAGGCTAAACAAAGTAGAGCTCCCGAGATGACAGAAGAGATAGAAATTGAAATATAAAAGAAAAAGGGTGCTTATGAGAGATGGTAGGTAGAAAATACAACTGAGAACCTAGCTGAGGGTTCAGAGGGAAGGTGAAAAAGCAAATAAAAGAAACAGAGGGAGAATGAAAAGAGATGAGCAGCTAACAGGGAAGGGAATCCCCAAGCTGTTTTTAGAAATAGTAAAAGGCTGATATGTGAGAGCGAAGCATATGTCGGGTTATGAGAGGAGGATGGGAGAGTGACACTGAGTAATCTGCTGATTGGGAAAACTGATGATAACAGATGCATTGAATGGCTCTTGTGATTATGTTTTTATCCTAAACAAGAAAGTCAGGACTGTGATCAAATGGATTGAGTGTGTGTTTATGACCTAATGACATGACTTCCTGTTTTTCTCAATGGCAGATTACCGAACTGGCCCTTGCTTCACCCAAGTGAATAATGAGATGTGCCAGGGTCAGATCAGTGGCATTGTTTGCACCAAAGCACTTTGCTGTGCTACAGTTGGCCGAGCGTGGGGTCATCCCTGTGAAATCTGCCCAGCTCAACCTCACCCCTGTCGCCGTGGTTTCATTCCGAATATCCGCTCTGGTGCTTGCCAAGGTAAGTTTTACACAACAATCAAATATATAGTTATTTTAGGTATTTATATATCACATCCACATTTCTTTTATCATTAAAAAACTAAAGCAGTGTAGTTGTATTTATCCTGTTTATTGTAATGCAATGAATTACCTTGGATTATTCTAGATTTTCAACCATCTAGGATATCACCACTTAATATTTTGACAAGTGACATATTTGTCTCCTTTATGGCTCAATGTTAAAGATGAATATGACCCTGAATTGGACTGTATTAGAATGGCAGAGCATGGAATATGTCTCATTACACAAGTTCAGAGAAGAAACCTTTGTTAGAAATATTCTGACAAAACGTCATCAGCCAAAGTGTTAACCTCTCTATTTTTCTCTTCAAATGTTGATGAACACACAGAGTATTTGCAGAAATTTCTATTCTCATCCATTGAAAGGCTGCTTTGTAATGTTAAGATTTGATTAGAAATTCAAGTGCAACAAAAGATGCCTGGGAGCAGAAGCCCTGTACATGCTTCATCTGGGAGTAAAGGCTACAGCAGAAGAGAACACCCATTCCATTATAAACAAATTACAAATGTTGAATTAGTTTGAATTTAATTAGGAGCTTGAAGTGATTTAATTTGAAATTCATTTCTGTCAGGAAGCAATCATATGTTTTACTTCATCATAGTCTACTTGCCCATGATATCATTCCCAGCTAACATTTTATATAGATAACCTACTCTGGTAATTCTACTCCATAGCCAGCTGTAACGGATCTCCCTCACAATATCCTGCCTCTGTAAGAGAAATAAGCTTTCATTTGGAAAGCTCCAACACAGCAGTTTCAGCAGAAAGATAATGGAAATGTAGTGTCTCATTCTGATACAGAACATAGAACATTTTAGAGCTCTGGCATTCAGCACTGATATGTCATTCTTCAGAATTCCAGATCTGGGAATATTAGTATTGATTAACCATAATACCATTGTAGGTGAAAGTAAGGACTGCAGATGTTGGAGATTAGAGTCGAGAGTGTAGTGCTGAAAAAGCACAACACGTCAGGTAACATCCGAGGAGCAGGAGAATTGACGTTTCGGGCAAAAGCCCTTCATCAGGACTTCCTGCTCCTCGGATGGTGCCTGACCTGCTGTGCTTTTCCAACTTTAATACCTTTGTGACTAATGATTTACCAAAGAGTTGGTGAACAGCTGTTATTCTGAACGACAAATAAGCTGAATAATGTCTCAAGTCATTTAAATAAAAACAGGAAGGTTCTGCAGAAGAGTCATTTAAGACTCAAAAAGGTAACTCTGTTTCTCTCTCATGAGATGCTGCCAGACCAGCTGAATTTCTCCAGCAATTTCTGCTTTTATTTCAGAATTCCAGCATCTGCAGTATTTTGCTTTTACTCCTCAATTATTTGCATGACTAGAAATGACAACAAGCCACAGCGTTTGATAATTGATGATGGATGATTCACTTTTCTGAGACAGAGTAGCTTTCTAACAAGATGTGGAGTGTTGCCCACCTATTCCAAACACTTTCCTTCAGAAAATCCTTTTGGTCAATTGAATCAACTGATCTCAGATTGCTTATTTCTACAGTTTGGTGATCAGATGCAAATGTCTTTCTAATTCCACAAAAGACAAGAGTATCTTAAATTTGTGTTAGTTTTATCTTCACACTCAAAATTCTGAGAAAACTAACCAATCTGGCAAAAGATTTTATTTTGAAATTTCTTCCTAAATTATATTTTCATAAAGAGTTAACCCTGGCCTAATGCCTTTGCTTGTATAATACGCACTTTATACTGTGGAACTTCACGAAGAGATTTTTTTAAAAATGTTAATGACACTTAAGGTCCTACTTATAAATCCCTCTGTATCTATTGGAAACCTTACCTTATGACCTCAATGACAAATGGTCTTTCTACACCATTTGTACCAATGTATATCCCAAGGTTTGTCTCATTGCATTCCCCCAAAGAATTTTACACCCACTTGCTGGTGGGCTTTCCCTGGCATCAGGGGTGCAGCATGCAGGGGGCAGCACGGTGGCTCAGTGGTTAGCACTGCTGCCTCACAGCACCAGGGACCCGGGTTTGATTTCGGCCTCGGGCAACTGTCCGTGTGGAGTTTGCACATTCTCCCCATGTCTGCGTGGGTTTCCTCCAGGTACTCCAGTTTCTTCCCACAGTCCAAGGATATGCAGGCTAGGTGAATTGGCCATGCTAAATTGCCCGTGGTGTTCAGGGATATGTAGGTTAGGTGAGATGGTCTGGTGTAAATATAGGGTAGGGGAATACTCTTCGGAGGGTCGGTGTGGACTTGTTGGGCCAAAGGGCCTGTTTCCACATTGTAGGGATTCCAAATATAGATACAAGTAACAAAGAACAGTATAGCACAGGAAAGGCCCTTCAGCCCACCAAGCCTGTCCTGATATATGACACCTTTCTAAACAAAAGCCTTTTGCCTCTACATAGTCCATATCTATTTCCTTCCTATTCATGTATTTGTCAAGATGCCTTTTAAACATTGCTATTATATCCGCCTGCACCACCTCCTCTGGCAGCACATTCCAGGCACTTACCACCCTCCGGGTAAAAACCTGCCTCTCACCTCTTCTTTAAACTTACCCCTTTTTGCCTGAAACCTATTAATTTCATTTCTATCCTAGGGAAAAAAAACTCCAACTACCCCATTGGCCTCTCATAATTTTGTAAATCTCTATCAGGTCTCCCCTCATCTTCCAATATAAATGTGAAAACAAACTGAGTTTGTGCAATCCTTCTTCATAGCTAATACCCTCCAACCAGGCAACATCCTGGGAAACGTTCTCATTACCGTCTCCAAAGCATCCACAGTCTTCTGAGAGTGTGGCAAGCAGAACTGTATGTAGTATTCCAAATGTGGCCTTACTTACGTTCTATGCAGCTGCATATAATTTCAAATTTTTATACTCACTGCTCCAGCTGATGAAGGCAAGCATGCCATACGCCTCTGGAACACCCTGCCCACTTATGTTGCCATTTGCAGGGAACTGTGGAGCTGAATGCCTCGATCCCTCTGTATATTAATGCATTTCAGGGTTTTGCCATTTACTGCGTACTTCCCTCCTGCATTAGACCTTCGAAAAGGCAACACAGATCTCCAGTTTACTGCTACTCTCTGTCTTCTATAACTAAGCCAGTTCTGTATCCATCTTCTAACTCCTTGGAATCCCATGTGCCTTCACTTTTTGTATCAGCCTGCCATTAGGAACCTTGTCAAAGGCCTTGCTAAAGTCTGTGTAGACAACATCCATTGCCCTGCCCTTGTCAAGCATCTTTGTCACTTTTTCAAAAAACTCAATTAAAGTTAGACACAACCTTCCCTGAACCAAGCCATACTGCCTACCACTAATGAATTCATATTTTTCCAAATGTGAGTAAATTCTGTCCCTAAGAATATTCTCCAATAATTTCCCTACTACTGATATAAGGGTCACCGGCCTGTAATTTCCTGGCTTATCCCTGTTGTCCTTCTTCAACAAGGGAACAATATTGACGATTCTCCAGTCCTCTGGGATCTCCTCCTTGACCAACGGTGATATAAAAATTTCATACAAGATCCAGCAATTTCCTCCTTTACCTCCCTCAGCATTCTGGGATAGATCCCATCAGGTCCTGGAGATTAGTCCACCTTAGTGTGTTTCAAAACACCCAACACTGCAGGTAGATAGGATAGTGAAGAAGGCGTTTGGTATGCTTTCCTTTATTGGTCAGAGCATTGAGTATAAGAGTTGGGAGGTCATGTTGTGGCTGTACAGGACATTGGTTAGGCCACTTTTGGAATGTTGCGTGAAATTCTGGTCCCCTTCCTATCAGAAGGATGTTGTGAAACTTGAAAGGGTTTGGAAGAGATTGACAAGGATGTGTCCAGGGTTAGAGAGTTTGAGGTACAGGGAGAGGCTGAATAGGCTGGGGCTGTTTTCCCTGGAGCATCGGAGGCTGAGGGGTGACCTTATATATGTTTTTAAAATCATGAGGGGCATGGATAGAATAAATAGACAAAGTATTTTCCTTGGGGTCGGGGAGTCCAGAACTAGAGGGCATAGGTTTCGGGTGAGAGTGAAAGATATAAATGGGGGCTAAGGGGCAACTTTTTCACACAGAGGGTGGTGAGTGTATGGAATGAGCTGCCAGAGGAAGTGGTCGACACTGGTACAGTTACAGCATTTAAAAGATAGCTGGATGGGTACATGAATAGGAAGGGTTTAGAGGGATATGGGCCATGTGCTGGCAAATGGGATTGAATTAGGTTAGGATATCTGGTTGGCGTGGACAAGTTGGACCGAAAGGTCTGTTTCTGTACTGTACATCTTTATGACTCTATGACCTTCTTTATATTAACAAGCCACAGACTTTCAATGTATTTCTCCTGACACTCACCATGCACCATGTCTTTCTCTTTTGTGAATACTACTGCAAATTATTCATTAAGGACCTTACTCACTTCCTCCAGCTCCACACGTAAATTTGCTCCTTTGACCTTGAGTAGACCTATCCTTTCCCTAGCTATCCTCTTGCTCCTTATAGGAGAAAGTGAGGTCTGCAGATGCTGGAGATCAGAGCTGGAAATGTGTTGCTGGAAAAGCGCAGCAGGTCAGGCAGCATCCAGGGAACAGGAGAATCGACGTTTCGGGCATAAGCCCTTCTTCAGGAAGCCCTTCTTGCTCCTTATATACTTATAAAACACCTCAGGATTTTCCTTGGTCTTATTTGCCAAGGTCATTTCATGGTGCCTTTCAGCCTCCCAACCCCTTGTTTAAGTTCTTTCCTGTTTTCTTTACCTTCCTCAGGGGGTCCATCTGTCTTCAGTTTCTTAAACCTCATGACTCACAAGTCTTCCTTTTTGTCTCTTGATCCTCACCTATTCTTGGGATACTTTTTGTTTTAGTAAAAATGTGAACATGGATGCAATTTTTAAAAATTGTCAAAGGGATATGGATGTCTTTGACAAATGTCATCTATTGTCCATTGCTAACTGCCCAGAGGGAAGTTAAGAGTGATCCATAATCCCATATAGGCCAGATCCAATAAGGATGGCAGATCCCATTCCCTAAAGCACATTAGTGATCCAAATGGGTTTTATGACAATCAAAAGTGGTTATGCAAAGAACAGAGAACAAAGAAAACTTACAGCCCAGGAACCGGCCCTTCGGCCCTCCCAGCCTGAGCCGATCCAAATGTACTGTTTAAACCTGTTGGTCAACTCCTAAGCATCGGTAATTCCTGATTATGTGGTCACCATGGGACTATCTTTTTTTATTTCAGAATTCCAATTTCACTTTCTGTTGTGGTGTAATTCAAACTCATCTCCTGAGAACATTAGCTGGGATTCTAGATTACTATACCCGTCACATTACCACTACTTCCCGAAATTACTTCTTAAAGGCCTCTGGTATTTTATATTTCCCCCTATGCATTCCTCACTTCCATCCTCTGAAGAATCAATGCTAACTTTAGCTATTTTATTCCCTTTAATATACCTGTGGAAGATTTTAATTTTTTATTATCTCTTGCTTGCTTTCTCTTGTGTTTCAATTTCTTATTTTAACTAGTTATCTTTTACTGATTTCTGAAACTTTCCTAATCAGCTTCCCTGTCTCACTTTTTAATGTGGGGTATATCTTTACTTTCAATTTAACTTAACTTCCTTAATTAGACACAGAAGATGCATCCCTGTCTTTGTTAGGAATTATGAAATGTCTTCTTAAATGTGGCCACTGCTTGTCTATCATCCTTTGTTTTAACCTATTACTTTTGTCCACCAGAGACAACTTTCTCTTTATATTAAACTAATTGCCTTTATTTAGGCTTAAGTTACCAGTTAATGCTCCATGTTTAATTTTGCTTAATTATTCTTTGACATAATGGTATTTGCATCACATTTTGGAGGCATTATATTTTAGAAGATTGAAGAAAAGTGCAACAATTCTTTTGTAATCCAGTGACACAGTTTAATGCAACTCACATATGAAAATGTTTCTAAAGCTAAAGGTGCTGTATATCCTTTTTTGTCAGTGCTCGTGAACATTATATATTCAGACATCTCAAGTATCAAAGTTTCACACTTTGCTGTTGCTGTTCCAATGTAATTTACAAAAGACAGAATAGGCAGGAATTTCCTTCTGGATTATTTTAACCTGGAGCTAGAAATTTGCAAGCAGTCACAACTGCCTTCTCATTGACTTCAAATATTACATGTTGCTTCAATTGCCCAAACTTCCGTAGTGACATCATTTCCCAGATGAATTACCTTAAAGGCATACATGGGAAAATGCCCTTTGTAGCAGGTAAACATCACCATTGTGCTCTAGACTTCTCATGGGTAATGCTGTGGCAGAACTCTTTGATTTTCAATTAAGATCATGCTGCTTTAAAGATCTGATATTGTTATGTGGCAGTTTGAACTTCACTTTCAGCTTCTTTCTGTAACACCACTGAAAGTCCATGTTGACAGAGCTCTGTGGTTCTTCCTCTGAATCCACCCTAAAACTCTATTCCTGATAGACACAATGGATACATTTTCAAAACTGCTTCCTGTTTCCATGAACTGATTTATAAACTTTATGGTTCGCAGCTCAAAGTTCTGATTCAAAAATTGCCAGAGCCTTACCATGTACTATTGTGGAACCATTATCATTACAGAGATCCAAACATATTTATTATCAGTTTTACAGTATAACTTGATTGACTCATGCCTAAAACCCATTCCATCTGTTGACTACTTTACAGTTCTATGTTGTTTTTCAGAACTTTTTTTTTCTCGTAGTTCAGTAATATCTGAAAGTTTACACAGGTCTGTCACTGTGCCTGCATAGAAGAAGGAAATTTGTATCCAGTATCCAGTGTGAAAGAAATATATGTTGATAATAGACTGGACATGAGGTAGAGCATTCAGAAAGTGGTGTCTGTCAGAATAATCATGATGGCAATGGGCAGGTTAATGGAGCTGAACCAGAGCCACATTATTCTTCAGTTCTGTTGATGCTGAGCTGGGTAAAACATCACTCGCCCAGACTTGCAGTTGCTCAAGCAATTGGAAAGCTTTTCCTAGAATGTAGAGTGATGCGTTGAGCATCACTGGTGTGCCTGTGAAAACTGGCTGGGAGAAATAATAAATAGGAGACCAAAAGCAGAGATGATCGTATAGACATTGGAGGGAACACTGACTTCTGGTTTCTTTTGAGAGGCAAAGCCACTGCCTATGTACTATAAAAGTAACCTTGCACACACAGAAGTTCTTACAAATATTAGATTGGAAACCAGCAGTGCTAGAGGTAGATTTATATTGCTGATGGAAATTATTATGAGGGTGTATGAGTTCCACAAAAGAATTACATTTTCTTGTAAGATGAAGACAGAGTGTGTATGGTACAAATCATTCGATATAATAATTGAACTATGTCAATAATCATAGACTTAAATTATCTGAAAGCTATCTCAATGAGAACCTACTATTAAACCTAGTTTTGACAAAACAAACTTAACAGTTTCATAGAGGACATCTTCTTTCTGTTCCTTCAGATCCAGCAACTATTGTGCTTATTGTGGTGTTCACTGAAGGCATGTGTTACTAATGTGTGCTGTCTGACTGATTCCCAGCCTACAGAACTGAAGTGCTTTTCTCTTCCAGATGTTGATGAATGTCAGGCAATCCCAGGCATGTGCCAAGGTGGAAACTGTATCAACACTGTTGGCTCCTATGAATGCAAATGTCCTGTTGGTCACAAGCAGAGTGAAACAACTCAGAAATGTGAAGGTAAGCAGATGATCTTGGGACTTTATGTAATCTATTTATTACTGCAACTGAGTTGGAAGCATCCATTTAATGTAACATTAATGCTACATGACACACAGCTGAGGTTTCCCTCAATGATTAAAATTACCATTACAGAACTAGAAGAATAACATTCTTTACCATTTGTACTTTTTTCCATTTGTTTACATGGATAAAAAATGGTCAGTGTTTAATCATTGGTGCATATATGTCTATACCACTGATTTGGTTCTGATCTAGGACAGTTGACACAATCTTGAGTTTTTATACAATGCCAGAAACACCTTAGTGAGGAGTCTGGATATGCAGCTGTTGTTTATCTCTGATCTTTTATTATTTACAATGTACATAGAGGTTGTTTGTCCCATTCTGTAAATGGAATTGGTTTACGTCCACTTTCTGTCTATTTAATGATGTTGCTCCAAATATACTGTAAGTACAATATGGTAATATATAATTGACTGGAGAAAATAGTTGCCAAATAACTGGATCTTATTTATATCATGCATAAAAGAATGAAAAGGTAGGGTAAGTGTTTTTATTGTGAGGTGAGGTTGATGTAAACTTATTGTAAAATTCAAGCACTACCCTCACGTTACATGAATGAATATCGAAGATATGAAGAATTTGCTTCAACTACTTCATTTTGCCATATTCCAACTTAATTCTCAGTTCCATATTTTTTAAGGTTTGCTAGGAAATCTATCTGACATATATTATTTTCTTTTAGTTAAAAATCACCCAACACCAGGTTATGGTCCAACAGGCTGATTTGGAAGTACAAGCTTTCAGAGCGCTGCTTCTTCATCAGGTAACTACCTAACAGAGGAGCATTGCTCTGAAAACTCATACTTCCAAATAAGCCTGTTGGACTATAACCTGGTGTTGGGTGATTTTGTCCATCCCAGTCCAACACTGGCACCTCCACATCATATCTTCTTTTAGCGGAAGCGGACATTGCTGGAGAAGCCAGAATCGTTGCCTACCCTTAATTGCCTTTGAACTGAGTGGCTTGCTAGGCCACCTTAGAGGTCAGTTAAGAGATAACTACATTGCTGTGGATCTGGAGTCACATGTAGGCCAGCCCAAAGATGAATGACAGATTTCCTTTCCTAAAAAAATTCCCAAAAAGAGATTTCAGAACTGGGGCCATTGTCTTAGAAATAGGGCCAGATTATAAAGGAGATGTTAGGAAGCACATAGGATGGGAGAGGCTTCCACGTACCACAGTGGATGCTGGATCAGTTATTAATTTTAAATCTGACATGAATTTCATTTTGTTAAGCAAAAATATCAAGGGACACGTGCCAGAGGCAGCTATATGGGGTGAGGCCACAGACCAGCCATGAGCTCATTGAATGGTGGAACTGACTCGAGGGGTTGAATGTCGAGAGTGTGGTGCTTGAAAAGCACAGCAGGTCAGGCAGCATCCGAGGAGCAGGAGAGTCGACGTTTCGGGCAGAAGCCCTTCATCGGGATGGATGATAAAGGATGATCATCAGCCCATTTCCTGATGAAGGGGTTTTCCAGCTCCATACTCTCGACTCTGATCTTCAGCATCAGCAGTCCTCACTTTCCCCTCGAGGAGTTGAATGGCCTACTCTTGTCCCAATGTTTCTAGTGAGCCAGATGAAACAATCTGTGGTTATTGTCATAGTTTGCCTAGCTTTAAATTCCAGATTTAATTGAATTTAAATTCCACAAGCTGTCATGGTGGGATATTGCTACTTACCAATTTGTGTAAATTCCGTAAATTTCACATTTACGGAATAATGGCATGTACCAGCCAGATGTGTGCAGTTGTATGAGATCAGGAGTTGACTTTATTAAACCCATTGGCAAATGGAAGTGCAGCAAGAGAACAACAGTTTTATGGATGCTTTATACAGCATAGGTGAGTCAGAGTGAGGGAATGGAAGGGCATGGAGGATGAAGAGAAAAGGTCTGATGTCCTGGGGTGGTTGCAGAGGGATGGGGAGACTCCGTCAAAATTAAACAAATATATGACCATTTAAGGGTGTTGGCTGGCAGAGTCATCGCTGATGTTTTTTTCAGGGCTGGGAGCCTTGTAGACTCATTGCAGGGTTACAGCATTTCAATTCTCCCCTTTCAAGTTGGGAGCTTTGAAGTTTAGCCATATCCCACAGAGCGCAAAACTTAACTTTATTGCATTTACACTGTTAGAATTTAGCATTTAGAATGTTAATTGTAGTCTCAATTGTAATTTTAATTTGAATTGTAATCCCGGAGAAAAGAGAGTGAAAATGCTGCAAGGCTCTGGTTATGAAATCAGGACCAGCAGGCTGTTGGCAGAATCCTGGCCAATGAATTGACATTATGGTGTCTATTATCATATGAACCCATAACTCGCAAGCACGTATGTTTGATTTCTTTATTCAGTATTTTTTCTTTATTCATTCATGGGATGAGGGCATCGCTGGCTGGGGCAGCATTTATTGCCCATCCCTAATTGCCCAGAGGGCAGTTAAGAGTCAACCCCATTGCTGTGGGTCGAGAGTCACGTGTCGGCCGGACTGGGTAAGGATGGCAGATTCCTAAAGGCATTAGTGAATAGGATGGGTTTTTCCAACAATCGATAACAGATTCATGGTCATCTTTAGACTCTTCTGATACTAAGTTCTTATGACACTAAGTATGACGCTAAGTTTGATAATTTAACTTAGTCTTCTGTTGAAATTTTATGTAATAAAATGTGTAATAATTATTTTACCTTTACTTCTCATTAATTAAATTTGTGACCTCCAGCTCCATTTTAGTGGCTTAATATCAGTAAAGTTTATTGGAGATGATTTTTAAAGTTACTGTCAGCGCAACATAAATGATTGGGGGTAGTACTTTATTTAATTTAAAGAATCTGTTCATAAATTATGAGCAATGTAATGTTTAACTGAGAGGACATCATTTCCCTGTCATTAATAGGAGAGTATTTATTATTATCGACAGGGTAGATTCTCCACAGGAAAATCTCCAACATAGTTTAAAAAGGGGGCTCTCCCATTTAAGAGTACGATGTGGAGTAATTTCTTCTTTCAGAAGGATTATAGTCTTTAGAATTATGTTACTGAGACAGCAATGGAGGTTGAATCATTGAATATATTCAGGAGTGTGTTAGACAGAGTTTTGATCTACAAGGAAGTCAAAGATGAAGGTTGGAAGGCAAGAAAGTGGACTCATGATCACAATCAGATCAGTGATGAGGTGCATAGACTCAGCATTGGACTGTTTTACCACCTCAGGACCCACAATATTGGAGTGAAGAAAGTTGTCCCTCATCTTGGGGGTCTGTGTAGGAAGGAGGTAAATATTAATCATTTTCAGAACTGACTTCCATATTGTAATGTCCCATTCTGCTGTGGTCACCACTCTTCATTTGTTAGATTGTCAGATTACTGCTTGGCATTCTATTTGGCTATTTTGCTCGTGAATACAAATTATTTTAATGACATAAGTATGTTGTCAAATTTCATCAGGAACTTCAACTTTATTAGTCATCTGGTGAAAAAAAGAGTTTTGACTGGTGGAAGAGTTTGAGGGCAGCTGCTGTTTGATCTAAAGTATTGTGATGTCACATAAGCTTTTAACGATGCTTAAAGACAGCATTGATAGATATTCTTACTTTATTCTTTCCTCTAAAATGAGTTTGAAGTTGAATAGGTATGTTCACAAAAGTGATCCTCAAAGAACTATCCTCATTTTTTTTCACAGCTGAGATGCCAAATGTTTTTTCAGCTGCAGTTAAACATACACATCTCTAGAATCAACGACATATGTGCTTGTTTTGATGATGGCGCCTGAAGAAACTACCCTGTTGACAAAAAAAAGTGCTTCTGCATAGCAAACAGGATTTAAAAGTGATATCTCCACTGAACCCTTAGTGCAGTGTCACGAACCTTATGTCTCATTCTTATCCAAGTAAACTGAGCAACATCACTCTTCAAACAGGGGTCATTTTCAGAATAAACATGTCCCATTGTCAAAGGTTATTCTGCATCAATCACATAATACCCTTGCCTCAGTAGACAAATAAGTCATCCTTTCTTCAGTTGTAATTTCATCTCCATAGGGATCATAAATTGAATTCCGTGGGAAAATGGCCACTGCCAACATAGTATGTACTCAAATGGGATTTTGATTAATGGAGATGAACTAAATTCATTAAACTTTTGCCTGATTATTTGTCCTTGAAATTTTGTCATCAACATTTGATTGTACTGCTCTGTGCATGTCATAGAATGTTCCAGAGTTTAATTCATAGCTTCCCAGAATATCCTAAAGAATCTGACAACCAAGTCAGTACATGTAAGTAATAGCCACAGTTGAAATGTAAAGAAATTCATCAGTTTGTTTACAAGATACCACAAGTCAGAGAGATAAATGATTAGGTTATCTGTTTTAGTGATGTTGGCTGAAGGGTAAAAGTTGGGCAGTGTTCAGTGCTAGAAAATGAGGTGGTTAAGGGTAAGCTATAGCCAAACTTTATTCACAGACCTGGAGGAGCCGGTGTTGGACTGGGGTATACAAAGTTAAAATTCGCACAAAACCAGGTTACAGTCCAACAGGTTTATTTGGAAGCACTAGGTTTCGGAGCACCACTCCTTCATCATGTAGCTATGGATCAGGATCATAAGACACAGAATTTATAGCAAAAGACCATAGAGTCATGCAACTGAAACTATAGTTACCTGATGAAGGAGCAGCGCTCTGACAGCTAGTGCTTCCAAATAAACTTGTTGAACTATAACTTGGTGTTGTGTGATTTTTAACTTTATTTACAGACATATACATTATAAATAGGCATCTCCTTACGCACACCCCATTTTCAATCTGTTGCTACTTAGAGGGGCACAAATGAATTTGAGTTCATGCCCACAAACTGTACACAATCAAACACAATGGACATACAATTAAACAAGGTACAAGGTGTATCTCAACTTTTCATTAAGTAGTTTTGATTGGTTTTGATTTTCTCAGACAGCATATTAGGTGTGGGATTTTCCCTGTTGGGTTTGTTTTTGTTATTGGAGAATGTAAATCAGAGTTGGGGCCAAGCTGATTAAGGAGAAAGTGAGGACTGCAGATGCTGGAGATCAGAGCTGATAATGTGTTGCTGGAAAAGCGCAGCAGGTCAGGCAGCATCCAAGGAACAGGAGAATCGACGTTTCGGGCATAAGCCTGAAGAAGGGCTTATGCCCGAAACGTCGATTCTCCTGTTCCTTGGATGCTGCCTGACCTGCTGCGCTTTTCCAGCAACACATTTTCAGCCAAGCTGATCAAACTTAGCACCTGCCTCATTACACAGATCATTGAAATGGGCAGCCATATATCAATAAATAATTCCAGTCAAGTGAACTTGTGCCAGTATTACCCTGCCCATGGCTTGCTAGTGTAGTGTAGAGGAACGCAGTGCTGTATCCTGCTGACCAGCAATGGAGGCTACACCAGCACACCCATCCTGGTGGACACAGTACATGTTGCTGCCTCCATGGCTTTTCTGCCTGAAGAGGAGAATTAATTTCTCCCACAATGCTCTGGGTGCAAGAGGCGAGCTACTGTGTGCTACACGCCCCCTGTATCAGAGGCAGGGTTGGAGGAGCCTGACCCAGTGCTAACACACCTCAGGCAGAGCGACAGAAAAGAAGAGGTAATGGATGCATAGCACAACAATGTGTGTTTAACCTTTAACATAACACATACCAAAAACTGCTTTGTGGGTGAAGGAAGGAGGATTGAATAGCCATTGAGTGGCATGGAAAGGAAATGGTGTCAAAGAATTGGTCAAAGAAATATGTTTTAAAATCAAATGGGAGGTTGATGTCACCAAGAACCCACGGAACAGTCCCTGACCCTGGGGGTCAACACAAACAACACCAGAAATTGCTGGAAGAACTCAGCAGCTCTGGAAGTATCTGTGGAGAGAAAACAGAATTAACGTTTCAGATCCAGTGATCCTTCTTCAAACTGGTTGTAGCTGGGAATTTAACAGGAATCCTGTTGGAGTGAAGAGGAAATCTCAAGGAGGTGGAAGAGAGAGAGTGAAAGGGGGATGGAGGTAGAGGAAGACAGTGTGACTGGGATGCATAGTACTCATTAAGAATCTTACCCATTTTCTCTGACTCCATGCATAACTTTCCGCCTTTGTCCTTGAGTGGGCCAACACTTTCTCTGGTTACCCACTTAGTCTTTTTTATGAATAAACGGCTTTGGGACTTTCCTTAATCCTGTTTGCTAAAGATCTTTAATGACCCCTTTTAGCTCTCTTAATTCCTTGTTTCAGATTGGTCCTTCACTCCCGATATTCTTCCAAAGCTTTGACTGTCTTCCTTTTGTATGCTTCCTTTTTCCTCTTAGCTAGTCTCACAATTTCACCTGTCATCCATGGTTCCCTAATCTTGCCATTTCTATCCCTCATTTTCACAGGGCTATGTCTGTCCTGCACTCTAATCAACCTCTCTTTAAAAGCCCACCACATATGAAATGTAGATTTACTTTCAAACAGCTGCTCCCAATCCACATTCCCCAGCTCATGCTAAATTTTAGTATAGATGGCCTTCCTTTATGATGATTTTCGTCTTTGTCCATGAGCATTCTCAAACTTACGGAATTGTGATCACTATTCCCAAAGTAATCCCCTACTGAAACTTCAACCACCTGGCCTGGCTCATTCCCCAACACCAAGTCCAGTATGGCCCCTTCCCAAGTTGGACTATTTACAGACTGCTCTAGAAAAACCTCCTGGATCCTCCTTACAAATTCTGCTCCATGTAAACCTCTAACACTGAGTGAATCCCAGTCAATGTTGGGAAAATTAAAATCTCCCATCACCACCACCCTGTTGCTCCTCCATCTTTCTATGATCTCTCTACACATTTGTACCTTTATCTCTTGCTCGCTGTTGGGAGGCCTGTAGTACAGCCCCAACATTGTTACCGCACCCTTCCTATTTCTGAGCTCTGCCCATATTGCCTCGAGTCCTCCATAGTGTCCTCCTTCAGCACAGCTGTGATAACCTCTCTGATCAGTAATGCAACTTCTCCACCCCTTTTACCTCCCTCTCTATCCCGCCTGAAGCATCAATATCTGGGGATATTTAGTTGCCAATCATGCCCTTCCCTCAACCAAGTCTCAGTAATAACAATAACATCATACTCCCAGGTACTAATCCAAGCCCGAAGTTCATCCACCGTACTGACTACACTCCTTGCATTAAAACAAATGCACCTCAGACCACCAGTCCCTTTATTTAAATGCAGAGGGTTATGAACTATGAAATGACAGGACTGTTGGATTTTTTTTTCCGAAGGATTAAGCAGACTGGGGACTTATATGACTTGAAAGCTTCACAACTCATGTCCAGCTTATCTACCTATTAGACATTCAAGGATGTTCTTCTGGTCCAAAGAGTGTCTGAAACCCCCTAAAGAGGTACCATACCTTACATCTTCAAAATGGGCACTGGACCTTTCCAAATAAGGACAAACAATTTGGAGATGGGTGTTGAGAGTGAAATCTCTAAATTACCAGATGATACTAAGCTATGGAAAATTGTGAATTGTCAGGGTGACACTGAGTGACTTCAGAGGGACATTGACAAGTTGGACAAATGGACAGATACCTGCCAGATGTTTTGCAATGCAGAGAAATGTGAGAATAGATTCCCTACAGTGTGGAAACAGGCTCTTCAGCCCAACAAGTCCACACCAACCCTCCGAAGAGTAACCCACCCAGATCCATTCCCCTACATTTAACTCCTGACTAATACACCTAACCTACACATTCCTGAACACTGTGGACAATTTCCCATGGCCAATTCACTGACCATGCACATCTTTGGATTGTGGGAGGAAGCCAGAGCACCCGGAGGAACCCCACGCAGGCACGGGGAGACTCTATACAGACTGTCACCTGAGGCTGGAATCAAACCTGGGTTCCTGGTGCTGTGAGGCAGCAGTGATAACCACTGAGCCACTATGCCACCCTAAGGGGTACTACATTTCGGTGGAAGAAACACAGAGAGACAATACAGGCTCAATGGTACAACTTCAAGGAGAGTACAGGAGCAGAGGGACCTCAGGGTTCTCATGTATAATTCTCTGACGGTGGCCATACAAGTTGAAACAGTCATTAAGAAGGCTTATAGGATCCTTGAGTTTATAAATGGAGGTAAAGAGTATAAAAGCAAGGAAGTAATGCTCCTTCTTTACATTCTGTTGGTCAGACCACATTTGGAGTATTGTGTTCAATCTGGGCACCATATTTAAGGAAGGATGATCAAGTCCTGGAGAGAGTTCAAAGGAGATTGACTGGAATTATCCAAGGAAAGATGAAAGAGATTGGGCTTATTCTCCTTGGAGCAGAGAAGATTAAGACATGACCTTATTAAGGTGTTCAACATTATGAACAATTTTGATAATGTAAAGAAGGATATTCTAATTTC
This sequence comes from Chiloscyllium plagiosum, assembly GCF_037043375.1. Classification (NCBI taxonomy): domain Eukaryota; kingdom Metazoa; phylum Chordata; class Chondrichthyes; order Orectolobiformes; family Hemiscylliidae; genus Chiloscyllium; species Chiloscyllium plagiosum. The sequence continues at coordinate 2,332,976 of NW_028270140.1, forward strand.
ATGAGTTGGTATGTCACTAGGGGGTCACAATGTCAAGATTAACAGCAAGAGAGCTAGGAGTGAGATGAGGAGAAACCTGTTTCCTCAGAGAGTGGTTAGGATTTGGAATGTGCTGCCTGGGGAGTGGCAGAGGTGGGTTCCACAGAAGTTTTCAAAAGGGAGCTGGATATATATTTGAAAGGAATGAATTTAGAGGACCACGGAGATAGGGTTGGAGGGGGGGACTAGCTGGGTGGCTCTTTCAGCAGCCGGTACATACACAATAGGTCAAATGGCCTCTTTCTGTCCCGTAAAATTTTATGAGTCTATGATTCTTTAAAGACATTTGTAGGCAAAAATGATCTTGGATAGACCTGTGAAATAGGAAAGGCTGAATCTGTCGGTCATTTTGCCATCTGTCTGTTCTTTCCATTCAGTGTGAGGGTCAAAGTGGGCTGTGTCAACTTCTGGCCATTTTTTTACACTGTCACCACTGACTTTCTCGTGGTCATTACTTAGAGTCATAGAGGTGTACAGTACGGAAACAGACCCTTCGGTCCAACCCGTCCATAGCGACCAGATATCCCAACCCAATCTAGTCCCACCTGCCAGCACCCGGACCATATCCCTCCAAACCCTTCCTGTTCATATACCCATCTAAATGCCTCTTAAATGTTGCAGTCGTACCAGCCTCTACCACTTCCTCTGGCAGCTCATTCCATACACATATCACCCTCTGCCCCTTATGTCCCTCTTATATCTTTCCCCTCTCACCCTAAACCTATGTTCTCTCGTTCTAGACTCCCCCACCCCAGGGAAAAGACTTTGCCTATTTATCATATCCATGCCCTTCATAATTTTGTAAACCTCTATAAGGTCACCCCTCAGCCTCAGACACTCCAGAGAAAACAGCCCCAGCCTGTTCAGCCTCTCCCTATAGCTCAAATCCTCCAACCCTGGCAACATCCTTGTAAATCTTTTCTGAACCCTTTCAAGTTTCACATCTTTCTGATAGGAAGGAGACCAGAATTGCACGCAATATTCCAACAGTGGCCTAACCAATGTCCTGTACAGCCGCAACATGACCTCCCAACTCCTGTACACAATACTCTGACCAATAAAGGAAAGCATACCAAACGCCTTCTTCACTATCCTATCTACTTGCGACTCCACTGTCAAGGAGCTATGAATCTGCACTCCATGGTCTCTTTGTTCAGCAACACTCCCTAGGACCTTACCATTAAGTGTATAAGTCCTGCTAAGATTTGCTTTCCCAAAATGCAGCACTTCGCATTGATCTGAATTAAACTCCATCTGCCATTTCTCAGCCCATTGGCCCATCTGGTCCAGATCCTGTTGTAATCTGAGGTAACCCTCTTCACTGTCCACTACACCTCCAATTTTGGTATCATCTGCAAACTTACTAACTCTACCTCTTGTGCTTGTACAACTGGCTGTCATTCGCATCTATTCCACATTCACTACACTGAGCAAGATGAGTTTTAAATATGTTATCCTACGGAGGCCTGGCACTGAACCATGGTGAACTCTGCTGATCAAGGTTATCCAGTTAGAATTACAATGGTTGATTGCCTTCACTTCCTATTGTTGAGTCAGGAGTGAGACCTTTCATTTTGTACATAGGTCACATCCAATAGTTTCTAACAATCAAGGCAGATATAGCAGTGATCACATTACATTCATTCATCAACTCTTTTGAGTCTTCAAAGAAGTTCAAAAACGTTGGGTTGCATGTTCTGCCTTTCAGAGCCTTTTAAATATGGTTGAGTTGCTTTTATGTTGAAATAATAAAAGGATGACATTGTTTAAGTGTGCTGTATCCTTTAGTACTTTTATTCATCACGTTTCTTTCAAGTTAATACGTCGGGCTGAATCTATGAGTTTTTTTTTGCTTTGTTTTTTTAAGTTGCTTTGAGTTTTTTGGGAATGATTCATGCCACAAAGCCCAGTGAGATTTCTTGCTGAATTTTATGAAATATACCTCATTAGTAACCGACCCCACTCATGAACATTCCTCATGTCCGATTCTATTTCCAACTGTCCGCATGCCAGTCACTGAACCACACCAAATGAATATTCACCAAAAGGATAGCAAATTAGGCATTTATTTTACTGGCATGGATATGCGATCAGAAACTCAACGCAGAGTTAACTATAAATTGCTTGTGTGTAATCTAAGTCAGCCTCGGATAAATGTATAGTGTTAGATTTCTTCACACATTAAGGTAGATTTTGAATGTTGCTAAAAGAGGCAAGAAAAAGAACAACACATCACAGGGACAAGCCCTTCAGCCCATCAAGTCTGCACTGATTCCTATTCCTTATTTAGTTCTGCTATTATTGACCACACACGGTTTCTATCCCTCTGTTTGCCTCCCGTTCATGTGTGTATCAAGGTAAGCCTAAATGTTGCTAATGTGCCTGTGTCCATCACCTCCATTGACAGTGTGTTCCAGGCACGCGCTACCCTCTGTGTGAAAGATTTTCCCCACCCTTCTCCTCTAAACATTCCCCCCTTCACCTTGAACCTGTGTCCCCTTGTAGTTGACCTTTCCACTCTAGGAAAAAGCCTCTGTCTACCTACACTATCTGTGCCTGTCTATAATTCTGTAGACTTCTATCAGATCATCCCTCTGTGTCTGTCTTTCTAGTGATGACAATCCAGATTTATCCAACCTCTCCTTATACCTAAAATCCTCCAGACCAGGCACCATCTTCGTAAACCATTCCTGCACCCTTTCTAAATCATCCACGTTCTCTTGGTGATGAGAACTGCATGCAATATTCCAAATGTGGCCTAATTAAAGGTTTACTTAGCTAACTTGAAGCTTACCATCTTGCATTTACTGGGGCTAGCACTCAAGAAAAAAACTTGAGAACGGTGACAACAATTTACTCAGCATGAGAAAAGAATGCTGAGTGGTTGGGCCATCTATTCTCATGCTGTTGGGAGGTGCATTACTCGCTACAGTATTCCTAGCTGCTGACTTGCTCTTATCGCCATCATGTTTATGTGGTGAGCCCAGTTGAGTTTCTGGTTAGTGGTCACCCCTAGGATGTTGAAAGCGGGGGAATTTAGTGATGGGAGCGCTATTGAATGTTAAGAGGCAATGGTTAGATTGTCTTTTATTGGAAATGGCCGTTACCTGGCATTTGAGAGCATGAATGTTGTCACTTGTCTACCCAAATCTGAGATAATAAAGGAAATATTCAATCTTTCAAACCAATAGAAATGGACAAAAGATCCGAATTCCATAGGTGAGGTGAGAGTGACTGCCCTTGACAACAAGGCCATACTTGGCCAAAATTGACAGGAAAAAGCCCCAGAAAGACTAGAGTCAATGGGAATCAGAGGGAAAATGCCCACTGTTGAATTTATACCTGGTACAAAGGAAGATGGTTCCTCCCTGCACATTGTTCACCACCATGTATGAATTCTCCAATACTGAAGCAGCCTTTATCAAAATGCAGCAAGATCTGCTCAGCATCTAGGCATGGGCTGACAAGGGGCAAGTAGCATTAATTTCAATGCCAGACAATGACCATTTCCAATTAGAGGTAATCTGACCATAACTCTTTGACTCTCAGAGGCATTGCCATAACTGAATTCCCCATGAGCAACATCCTGGGGGTTACCATTGACCAGAAACTAAACTGGACTGGCCATCTAAGTACTGGAACTATGAGGACTTATCCCTCTTTCTACCTATGTCATTGGTACCTGTGTGGACCACAACAGTTGGATCTGTCTCCTCCCACTCCAGATTCCTCTGTAGCCCAGCTGAAAGATCCTGAACCCGGGCACCAGGCATGCAACAAAAGTCTTTGGAACGCTTGATCCTGGCCATAGGGAATGGTGTCCATTCCCCTGACAGTACTATATCCAGTTACAGCTACATTTCTCTTTTCTCCCCCCCCCTTGAATGACTCCCTGGTCAGTTTTCTCAACCTCGCTATAACCCCCACTCTCATTCACAGAGGGAGCAAGAATCTCAAACCTATTCGACAAGCTGAGGAGCTGACTCTCCTTCAGTACTACCTCCTGGATCCCTCGACCTGCATCTCTCGCAGTCACACCCTTCTGTCCCTGACCACTGACCAAATTCAAGGTTGTTAATCTAAGGGGTGTGACTGCCTCCTGAAACACTTTGTCCAGGTAACTCTCACCCTCTCTGATGTGTCGCAGTGTTTGAACCTCAGACTCCAGCTCATCAATTCTGAGCCAGAGTGTCTCAGACAACCAACACTTGGTACAGATTCACCAGATCCTAGATCAACGGCAGGTATAACTCATCACTTGGATTGGAATCTTTACTTTAGTTAATTAGTATTTAATTTGTTTTTAAATGTCTTACTGGTCTTTAGTTCTTTAATCTACAAAATACTTCTCCTATTTACCTTGATTCTGAAAGCAACTTAGAATAGCTATTAAAATTAGTAGTTACATCTCAATCAACGAAGATACAGTTTTCCCGTCATGTCACTCCCTGTTCCATTCACTGCTCCCCGGCTGCTGTCCCCCCTCTCCCCCCACAGTCTCAATCACTGGGTTCACCTCCCTCTACACAGCTTCTTGCCCTGACGCTGCAATCCCTTCCAGTTTGGTTTTGTTTGGATGAAGGCCCATTGGAGGTGAACAGCAGGCTGAATTTGCCAGGTGCCTGTCCTGATTTCCATATCCAACAATTCTCAATGAAGCTCACTACAAAGCAATATGATAGAGCCATTAACAAGGCACTTAACAAGTACAGGAATGATTCCCTTTAACTGGCATTTCACTGCTCCCTGGGGGGAAACCAGTCTTACTGCTCAGCAAAAGCATCAAATATGGCACAAGATGGTCCAAAGGTCAATGTAGGCTTCACTGGACTTCCCACTCTAATTCTGCCACAGATTGCCCCACCCTCCCCATGTTGTTCAGACCCCTGTAAGATTTCAGTCCAGACTCTGATCAAAGTGAGTGTATTTGTATTCTTCTATGCATTGGTTATGTAAAAGAGCATTTTAAATGTATTAAGCATATGAAAATGTTTACTGAAAGTGTACACATGCATATAACAGTTAAATATATTACAGAATTTAACTGCACTATCTCGAAGATGTGTATTTAACATACAAAATCACCTTTTAAATACGCTTGGCTCAACAGTAAAGTCAGAAAGCACCTTGTTATGTCTTAACCAACACTGTTCTCATTGACCCTCGGGTGACAGATAATAGTTACAAAATAGTAACAGAAACCTTTCTGTGAAACAACGACGTACAGTAAATGTTCCATAGAGTATTCATTTCAACCAGTCATGTGGTTTGGCAACAATGGTTAAATTTGCTATTTGTTGGATCACTATTCAGAACTCACTCCAAATTCGAGTGAGGTCTAGACAAACTCAATTTTTACTTAATTTTTGGGACCCCTTTCTTTCAAATTTCCTTTTAAGTATAGTTTGCTTGATTATATTCTTTCTGTCGTGTTTCTAAGCATAAGCATTTGTTACAAGAAAAAAACTTGTTCCTTTTTGTAGTGCCTTTCTCAACCTTAGAATATTCAGAAGTGTTCTGTAGCAAAGTATTTCTGAAGCGAAGGCATTTTTATAAAAGGAAACTCATGGAAGTTCCCTTCCTTTGTTAGTCTGTGCCATCTTATCTCCATTGTGGGTATGATGCTTCATGAGTTGTACAGATAATGAGTGAAGCCGCTGATTACCAGTTTTCATGAAAAAACTGGATCACTAAATTCACGAATAAAAGGGCACAGTTCTATGTAATGAACTTGGGTTTGACATTTTCAGTCGCCATAAATCAGTAGTACTCTCTGTGGAGAGCAAATACTACCACTGTGCAGCCAACTATATTTAATGCCAACTCGAGAACACCTCTTCCTACTGCCCCCTCAGCCATGACCTCACCCCCCATCACCAAACCATCATCTCCATACAGAACCTCATCACCTCAGGAGATCTCCCACCACAGCTTCCAACCTCATAGTCCGGGAACCCCGCACTGCCCAGTTCTACCTCCTTCCCAAGATCCACAAGCCTGACCACCCTGGCCGACCCATTGTCTCAGCATGCTCTACCTATCTCGACACTGTCCTATCCCCCTAGTCCAGGAACTCCCCACATACGTTCGAGACACCACCCACGCCCTTCACCTCCTCCAAGACTTCCGTTTCCCCGGCCCCCAACGCCTCATCTTCACCATGGATATCCAATTCCTCTACATCTCCATCCACCATGACCAGGTCCTCCAAGCCATCCATTCTTTCCTCTCCCGACGTCCTCAACAGTACCCTTCCACCGACACTCTTATTCGTTTGGCCGAACTGGTCCTCACCCTTAACAATTTCTCCTTCGAGTCCTCCCACTTCCTCCAGACCAAAGGGGTAGCCATGGGCACAGGTATGGGCCCCAGCTATGCCTGTCTCTTTGTTGGCTACGTAAAACAGTCGATCTTCCGTAATTGCACCGGCACCACTCCCCACCTCTTCCTCCGCTACATTGATGACTGCATTGGCGCCACCTCATGCTCCCGCGAGGAGGTTGAGCAATTCATCAACTTCACCAACACATTCCACCCTGACCTTAAATTTACCTGGACCATCTCTGACACCTTCCTCCCCTTCCTGGACCTCTCCATCTCCATTAATGACGACTGACTTGACACTGACATTTTTTACAAACCCACCGACTCCCACAGCTACCTGGATTACACCTCTTCCCACCCTACGTCTTGCAAAAATCCCATCCCGTATTCCCAATTGCTCCGACTCTGCCGTCTCTGCTCCCAGGAGGACCAGTTCCACCACAGAACACACCAGATGGCCTCCTTCTTTAGCGACCGCAATTTCCCTTTCCACGTGGTTAAAGATGCCCTCCAATGCATCTCGTCTACATCCCACACCTCCACCCTCAGACCCAATCCCTCCAACCGTAACAAGGACACAATGCCCCTGGTGCTCGCCTTCCACCCTACCAACCTTCGCATAAACCAAATCATCTGCCGACATTTCCGCCACCTCCAAAAAGACCCCACCACCAGGGATATATTTCCCTCCCCACCCTTTTCCACCTTCCGCAAAGACCGTTCCCTCCATGACCACCTGGTCAGGTCCACGTCCCCCTACAACCCACCCTCCCATCCTGGCACTTTCCCCTGCCACCACAGGAACTGCAAAACCTGTGCCCACACCTCCTCCCTCACCTCCATTCAAGGCCCTAAAGGAGCCTTCCACATCCATCAAAGTTTTACCTGCACATCCACTAATATCATTTATTGCATCCGTTGCTCCCGATGCGGTCTCCTCTACATTGGGGAAACTGGACGCCTCCTAGCAGAGCGCTTTAGGGAACATCTCTGGGACACCCGCACCCAATCAACTACACCGCCCCGTGGCCCAACATTTCAACTCCCCCTCCCACTCTGCCGAGGACATGGAGGTCCTGGGCCTCCTCCACTGCCGCTCCCTCACCACCAGACGCCTGGAGGAAGAATGCCTCATCTTCCGCCTCGGAACACTTCAACCCCAGGGCATCAATGTGGACTTCAACACTTTCCTCATTTCCCCTTCCCCCACCTCACCCTAGTTCCAAACCTCCGGCTCAGCACTGTCCCCATGACCTGTCCTACCTGCCTATCTTCTTTTCCACCTATCCACTCCACTTCCCCCCTGACCTATCACCTTCATCCCCTCCCTCACTCACCTATTGTACTCCATGCTACCTTCTCCCCACCCCCACCCTTCTCTACCTTATCTCTCCATCCTTCAGGCTCTCTGCCTTTATTCCTGATGAAGGGCTTTTGCCTGAAATGCTGATTTTGCTGCTCCTCGGATGCTGCCTGAACTGCTGTGCTCTTCCAGCACCACTAATCCAGAATCCAGTTCCCAGCATCTGCAATCATTGTTTTTACCAACTATATTTTATAGTGGAGCCTCAAAAATGTTGCAAGCTTATCAAGACAAAAGGCTTTTTTGAATACAGGCTGCTTTGTTTTTGTTTCCAGCATTTCTTGTGTTTGTTACTTCTGGCAAAAATTGACTTTGAAATATATTTTAAACTACATTTTAAAACTCAATTTGTTTATGTTATTTTATTTCACTTTGTTTTGTGGTGTATGGGCACATGGAGATTGTCAGCTGTGTAATTGAAGAAGTTTATAGGTAGTGGTCAAGCAATTATTGTTGGAACAATTCAACAACTCACTTTTGAGTTTGAGTACAAGGCTGATCAAGCAGAAACATCTTCTTTCATCGAAAAATCAAATGGATGAGTACCCGTGATGTAGCAACACATCAAGCATCTTGCCTTTAGAAAGCAAATTACCAACTCCTCAGGATCACTGAAATGCTTTGTGTCATTGAATTGCTTTTTGTAAATGTTGAGCAGTGTGAGGAAGGCATGCAGCTATTTTGCATACAGTACAAACAGTAAATCATATGAATAGTCATTAAATCCACTGGTGAAGAGAGCAAGTGTCTAATTCATTTAGGAGGTGAGGGTGTTGCTGGCTCAGCCCTAATTCCCCAGAGGGCAGTTAAGAGTCAAGTACATTGCTGTGCGTCTGAAGTCACATTTAGGCTAGACCAGGTAAGATTGCCTTCCCGAAAGGATGTGAGTGAACCAGATGGGCTTTTCCAACAATCGACAATGGAATCATGGTCAAATCTTAATTCCAGATTTTTATTTAATCTGGTGGGATTCAGACACAGGTTCCTGGAGCATTATCTGGGTCTCTGGGTTAACAGTCCTGCAATAATACCATTTGGCTGTCCCCTCCCCTGTTGGCCAAGAGAACTTCCTTCCATTTTTTGAATAGTGCAGAAAGATCTTTAATGTACACACTGAACACAGTCATCACAGGGCCTGGATTTCATGCCTCATTTAAATCATAGTCCTTCAACAATCCAGGAGACCTTTGGTATGCAGTAAGGTGCCAGTTTAGAACATGTTATTGGAATGAAGCTCAAATCTTCAGATGCAGTACAAACTGAACTAACCAGACTGACCATGGTCAATGTGGGTCACGGAGACCTCAGGTGGAATACAGCTACCAAATCAGATGTTAACTGTTAATTGATTTTAGCAAATGCTCCAATTGCCAAGCAAAAATGTCATTTGAAATAGCCAAAGAAACATATGGAATCATTGGATATTTGCCATACAGAAGCCATTTGGACCATTGTGTCCCCTCTGGGGGAGTAACTCTGCTAGTTATTTGGCGATAGTCTGTGATGTAGCGGTAATGTCACAGGGCAGTGTTCCAGACCCTGCTAAATGATCTGAGGTCAAGGGTTAAAATTCCAACATGGCAGATATTGAAAACCTGGAGTCAAAGGTTAGTCTAATTATGACCAAGTGTTAATTGACATAAAAGTTCACTAATATCATATAGGGAAATAAATCTTGCCATCCTTACGCGGGCTGCTCTATGTGACTCCAGGCCTACAGAAACGTGGTTGCCTCTTAAGTGTCTCTGGGCAATTAGGGATATAAAATAAATCCTGGTCTAGTCAGTGACAGCCACATCCCGAGTATAAATAAAGTCCTTTCTTCTTTGGTTTGACCACTAACCTGATCTGCTGATCATATGCCCAGCCTGAGAGGCGTGTGGTGGTTCTCTGTTACAGTCATAGAATCATAGAGATGTACTGCACAGAAACAGAGCCTTCGGTCCAGCTCATCCATGCCAACCAGATATCCCAACCCAATCTAGTCCCACCTGCCAGCACCCGGACCATATCCCTCCAAACCCTTCCTGTTCATATACCCATCCAAATGCCTCTTAAATGTTGCAATCGTACCAGCTTTTACCACTTCCTCTGGCAGCTCATTCCATACACATATCACCCTCTGCCCCTTAGGTCCCTTTTATATCTTTCCCCTCTCACCCTAAACCTATGCCCTCTAGTTCTGGCCTCCCCCACCCCAGGGAAGAGACTTTGTCTATTTATCCTATCTACATCCATCATGAATTTATAAACCTCTATAAGGTCACCCCTCAGTCTCCGGCGCTCCAGGGAAAACAACCCCAGCCTGTTCAACCTCTCCCTATTGTTGGTGTTTCATCATCATGCATCCATTGGTGTCCCTCAACATCACCACATCATCATCATCAGAGTATTCTTCCTCACTAACTCCATGCCTGATTAGTAACACTGTGATCAGTAAAGATGTTGTATGACCTGGACTGGTTGCAAGTTCCAGAAGCCTTTGCTGGAATTCAAGTATTTGTATTTCTGACTCTCACTCTCTGCTCATTGTGCAGCTTTGATGGATCTCTTATCTGTTTACTTATTCTATATCACGTTAATTCTCTTCTGTCTTTGAAGGAGAATGTGATGTGTCTTGGAATGGTTAAAGTTAAAAATCACACAACACCAGGTTAAAGTCCACCAGGTTAATTTGGAAGCACTAGCTTTCGGAGCACTGCTCCTTCATCAGGTAGCTGTGGAGCAGGATCATAAGTCACAGAATTTATAGCAAAAGATTACAGTGTCATGCAACTGATACAATATATTGAACAAACCTAGATTGCTGTTAAGTCTTTCATCTTTTAGAATCGGTTGTAGATATGTAAATCCCAGAACTTGTTAAATTCCCATTTTGGAAATAGAACCAGTCTGACTCAAGACTGGGATATAGACAGACTCTAACCTCACACTTTTAATGCATTATCTAAGCTGAGATGTCACCTATTTTTTAAAAATAAAACCTTAAATTATCTTGGGAATGTGACTTGAAAGAAGTTCCAGAATTTATATATTAATGAACCAAAACCTGCGATCCATTCAAAAATATAAAAGACTTAAAAGCAATCTAGGCTTGTTCAATATGCTGTGTCAGTTGCATGACACTGTAATCTTTTTCTATAAATTCTGTGTCTTGTGATCCCTGGTCCTCAGCTACCTGATGAAGGAGCAGAGTCTTGAAAGCTACTACTTCCAAATAAATCTGTTGGACTATAAACTGGTGTTATGTGAGTTTTAATTTTGTACACACTATCCAACACCAGCTCCTCCACATCTTGGAATGGCTAGACAGTTAGTTGCTAGGTAAGGGTACTTGAACGTGCCTGGCATTAATTGTACTGGGGATGGTAATCACTTCTCCATACAATTTGAAAATCTTGCTTATGTTGTCCAACATTTAATAATTGTTGATTTGACATTGTGGGCCATATGTTCCATTACACCATTGGAGTGTGCATTGTGGAACAATGATTTTTGTCACTCCCACTTAGTACAGATGTTTTGAACTAGTTTTGCCAGTGTTTGAATCCATTGTTGGACACTATCTGAATCTATGCAAATATAACCAAGTACACTCTCTCTAATCTGTTCTATTACTGAAGTATGTCTAGGCCAACATTCAGCTTGTAGTTTACAATAGAGGAGCAGGCTTCCATTAGTGTGTCATGCTTCAAGTGATCCAAGGTCAGATTGAGTATGTGGTCTTTCTACCATCAGGGCCTATGCTATGATGTTTTTAAGAGCATATCTCTTAAAGGCATACTAACTGTAAAACATAATACAACACTGCCTATTCCAAGCACACACTGTATAGATTCACCACTCTCTGGCTTAAGAAGTTTCTCTTTATCTCCATTCTAGAGGGTCTTCTGGTATCTTGTTTTTTGTTTTGCTAGCCACCTTAAATCTTTCATACACCCTCTATAAAGCCTTTATATCCTTTTTAAAATGTGGTGCTCAGATTGGACATATAGCACTGTGTAAGACTGAACAATGTTTAATAAAGACTCATTCTAACCTACTTTTTTTCTGGACTTTGTGCCTCTGTTTATAAAGCCATATGACTTTATAATGACTTTCTCAGCTTGTTCATCCACCATTAATGATTTGTGTGCACATCCCACAGGTCTCTATGTTCTCGCACTTCCTTGAGAATGGTGTCCTTTATTTCATATTATCTCCAATCAAACCAAAATGTATCACTTCACACCTCTCTGCACTATGCTATGTATGTGTCTGTCCCGCCCACCAGTCAGGCTTCATCCTTTCAAAGGTCGTCACTATGCTCCTCATAATTCGCCATGTTTCTAACTGTTCTGTCAACCACAAATTTTGAAATTATGCCCTGCACACACAAATCTAAGTCATTCGTTTATACTAAGACAGTTGTGCCTTGATGCCCTGCTGTTCTTGGAAGAGTGTAGAGCGTCTTTTACATTTACCTAAACAGACAAAAGTTCAGGTGAGTTTCTTATCCAGAAAGCAGGATCTCCAAGAGTGTAGCATTCCGACAGTTCAAGTGCCTGCTGGACACTTTGCTCAAATCTGGGAAGGTATTTTGAATCCACAACCTCTTTCTTTGTGTCAAGACCCACACTATTTGTATGAAAGTACACTGCTATACATTTAATGACATTTTTACTAACTTATTTTACCCTTGGGATTTTTTGATTATCGAAGTACAGATTATCGGTGTCAGTGTGATTCAATGGCAGTTCATCAGTTATTACAATGAATACTTAGTTGGACAGATGCGAACTGCAGAAAACAAACACTTTGCATCAGATTTCCTATATGTTGGAAAGAAAAAGTTAAACTTTGCTTCAAAGTTTCTTGAAATAACATTAACTGCTACTGAGCATTTAACTATTAAATGTTACAATCAATGATTGAAGTCCAGATCTGATTCTGTTAATTGAAGGGCTCCTTCACATTGGCCTTCTTCATGAAATCCCTCTTGCCCTGCTTGGCACCTCTGCTCCATTACTCAAGCACTTCTCTATTTAGACATTACCACAAAATTCAACTGTGTAATGACCGTCATGAATCACAGCTGCCAAGTGAGTGCACTGTTTTATTTGGCATATACAATAGGATATTAATACATGAGTTAACTTGGAGACTTGTTTCACATTTTCTGCTTCAGCTTTTGAAGACAGTTTCCAAACATATCTGTTTTCAACATCCTGTAGGAAAGGAGACAACACTTGCCCTTATTTTATGGTGTTTCGGGCCTCCTCCATCTAGCTTGTTTTTCCTCCCCCTAACATCTGTCTTGGATATTTTCAAACATGATTGCCTGCTCTCTGCCTTTAGACAGTTACTGCCTTGTCATGTGAATTGTGCTTTCTTGAAAAGAGGAGTTAAAGCTGTTAGTATTTGCATAAAAGGGTATTGAAGATGTGGATTATTTTCCAAATGTAGTAAACTGATGGTTAGTACATCAGAACATTTGTAATAATAATGTTTAACCACATGTACTATATGTTCTGAGAAAAAAAGTACTCTTGTAAACTTGAATGCCAAGTATACTTGTACAAAACCTCATAAGGTGACCATGACACCATCCAGTGCAGTCTACACTTCATCTTACAAAACCTGAAAATATTCTATGTCCATATGATGATGTCCTCTCAATAACTGTGACTAACCAACAAGCAGGAAATTTGATTTCAATGCAGTTGTACTCATGAGAGCGGTGGGGTAGAGTCCTTATGTGTATTCAAGACTGAGATAGATTATTGATCAATCAGGGAATCATGGAAGACAGGGAAAGGGCAGGAAAGTGGATGTGAGGAATGTTGGATCAGCCATGATCCTATAGAATGACAGAGCAGTATTCCTATTTCTCATGGTATTATGATCTTATGTTTTCTTTCTTCGCGTGAGGTGTTGGATACAAGAACATGAATATAATACTACTTAAAACACTGGCTAGGCCACAAATGGCACTTTACATACAGTCTGGTCACATACAGGAAGGGCAAGTACAGAGGACATTTACAGGAATGTTGCCAGAGCTTGAAATTGTAGCATGAGGAAAGATTGTTTTCCTAAGAATGAATGAGACTGACAGGTGACTTAATTGTGATGTATAAAATAGTAAGAGGTTTGGAAAGAGTGGACAAGTAAGACTTGTTTCTCCAAGCAGAGAGGTCAGTTATCAGGGAGCACAGATTTAAAGTGATTGATAGAAGGATTAGAGGGGACATGAGGAAAAATGTTTTCACTCAGAGGATGATGGGTCCAGATTTGGATGTAAGTAAATCTATTCACTGCTGTTAATGATGATCGTTCACTTGGACTTGGGGGGTGTCTTCATATTCTAGGTATCTAGATTATCAGTTAAGTTCTTGCAAATGGAGCAAATCCATCATTCATAAAGACAGGTCCCATCTGGTTATAATTTTGTATAATCCACTGATTCCTTTTCCTTTTTTTGTTTATTTTTCAGATATTGATGAATGTCGAAACATCTTTGGTGCCTGTGATAGAGGCGAATGCACCAATACTATTGGCAGTTATTACTGTACCTGTCCCCATGGCTATGTAACATCTGCAGATGGTTCTCAGTGCATCGGTGAGTTTAAAAAATACACAAGCCTGAACGATAATATTCTAAAAGTGAAAACAAAAGTTTGCCAAGTACAATAACAATCTATCATTCTGTTGTTATATTTGTTTTGGGCAACCTTCTGAGCAATTGCTTTATCAATGAAATATTTCTCTATAAATTACTCAAAGGAATGTTCTGAGAGGGAGACCTGTGACAGGATTGAAATAAATGGTTATTTAGACTGAAGGATCGTTATTGAAATCATTGTAGAACACCAGTTATGTGACATAAATCATTAATTCCTGTCAGTATTATGAATAATTTATTTTCATTATCTTAAATGTAAGTCTATTATTCGATAACTTTATTGTTGTTATCAAGCAGAAGAGAAACTCCTATTGGAAGGATGTTGTGAAACTTGAAAGGGTTAAAAATGATTTAGAAGGAATTTGCCAGGGTTGGTGGGTTTGAGCTATAAAGAGAAGCTGAATAGGCTGGGGCTGTTTTCCCTGGAGCGTTGGAGGCTGAGAGGTGACCTTATAGAGGTTTATAAAATCATGAGAGGCATGGATAGGATAAATAGACAAGGTCTTTTCCCTGGGTTGTGAGACTCCAGACTTGGGAGCCTAGGTTTAGGGTGAGTGTGGAAAGATTTAAAAGGAACCTAAGGGGCAACATTTCACGCAGAGAGTAGCATGTATATGGAATGAACTGCCAGAGGAAGTGGTGGAGGTTGGTACAATTATAACATTTAAAAGGCATCTGGATGGATATATGAATAGGAAAGGTTTAGAGGGATATGGGCCAAGTGCTGGTAAATGAGACAAGATTACTAAAGGATATCTGGTCAGCATGGATGAGTTGGACCGAAGGGTCTATTTCTGTGCTGTACATCTTAATGACTCTGTGACTTTATGTAGTTGAAAAACAGAAGTACTGAAAAAGCTCAGTTGCTCTGGCAGCATCTGTGGGGATAGAAAAACCAAGTTAACGTTTCAAGTCTGATAGCTCTTCTTTGAAACTTCAGACTAAAGGACATTGGTGGGATTTGAAACCTTCACTGTGTCTTTCTATCTCTCTACAGTTCCTGCTGAGCTTCTCCAGCACTTTGTTTCTATTTCAGATGGCCAGTGTCTGCAGTCCTTTGCATCTGTTCAAGCAGCAATATGTAAATATTTTGCTCAATGGTGATATTTTAATACAATGGAGCTTGGGAGATGAAATGGTTGGAAGGGCAGAGCAATGGCAGATGAAATTGAAACCTGATCACTGTGAGGTGATGCACTTTGGAAGGAGCAACAAGACAAGGGTGAACTCAATGAATGGCAGGACAGTAGGAAGCTCAGAGGAACAGCGGGACATTGGGGTGTTCGACCACCCCAAGGTGGACAGGGCAGATTAATAGAGTAATTAAGTAGGCTAATGGGATGCTTATCTGAAACAGTCATGGCATCGATTACAAGAGCAGAAAGGTTATGTTAGAGCCGTACAGAACTTTAGTTACTCCACTGCTGGAGTACTGTGTGCAATTCTGGTCCCTGCAATGTTGGAAGGATGTGATTGCAATGGAGGGTCTGTAGAGGCGATTCACCAGGATGTTGCCTGGGATGGAGCTCGAGTTGTTTACTTTGGAGCAGAGAAGGCTGAAGGGGGGAGGGGGGGGGGGGGGGGGGGGGGTTGCTGATTGAGGTGTGTAAGATTATAAGGGTTATGGACAGGTTGGATATCCCCTTAGTTAAAGGGTCAATAACAAGGGTGCACAAATTTAACCTAAAAGATAGGAGATTTAGAGGGGATTTGAGAAAAAACATTTTAACCCAGAGGTTGGTAGCAATCTGGATGGTACCTTTGAGAGGGGAGTTTAGACAGAAAATGTTAAAATGTAGTTGGATGAATACTTGAAGTATTATAACATTCAAGGCTATGAGCCTGGTGTAGAAAAATGTTACTAGTGTATTTTTGGCAGTACAGACTTAATGGGCTGAAGGGCCTCTTCTGTATTATATGATTCTAGAAAGAACTTATCAAGGTGTACAGTATACAGGTAACACTTAAAGTGTTGGCAATCTTATTGAGTTATAGCCAACACATTTTACAAGTTCATGTTTTAGGAACAGCGTTCCCTATTCACCAACTGCATTGCAAACAATTTGCTTTAACAAAAGACGTGCTATATCAGAGCTGACAGTAGTCCCAAAGGGCCATTCTCACATTAGAGAGAGATAACAGGTGGGGCTTTAACCTGAGGGTCACCATGCCTCAGGCGAGGGGAGAGGTTGAGAAGGAGGGTCTTTCATGGTGACCTCTGCCAGTGTCGGAACTGAACCCATGCAGTTGGGCATCTCTTTGCATCACAAACAAACTCTCCAGCCAACTGAGCTAATTGACCCTCACTTGAGAAAAGAATGCTCATTACTTTTGGTGAATTGAACCGTTGTGTTACACTATCACATCCAGCGAGGTCAACAAACTTAGTACAATAGATTTTGACACAATATTATGATCTGTACGGGAGGGTGGCACATTGTCCTTAGCAACAGATACCATGGGATGGCACATGGCAGGATTAATGGCAGGATGAACATACACAGGTTGTAAATGGGTAAGCGAACCAATTGATAGGTGGTGAGAGTCTTTTTGTACAAAATAAACATGAATTTAGACCAACTGAATTTGCAAGATTCTGGATTAGTGGTGCTGGAAGAGCACAGCAGTTCAGGCAGCATCCAGTCGTGATAAGGACAGAATGCCCCTGGTGCTCACCTTCCACCCTACAATCTTCACATAAACCAAATCATCCGCCAACATTTCCGCCACCTCCAAAAAGACCCCACCACCAGGGATATATTTCCCTCCCCACCCCTTTCCACCTTCCGCAAAGACCGTACCCTCCGTGACTACCTGGTCAGGTCCACGCCCCCCTACAACCCACCCTCCCGTCCTGGCTCCTTCCCCTGCCACGGTAGGAATTGTAAAACCTGTGCCTACACCTCCTCCCTCACCTCCATCCAAGGCCCTAAAGGAGCCTTCCACATCCATCAAAGTTTTACCTGCACATCCACCAATATCATTTATTGTATCCGTTGCTCCCTATGCGGTCTCCTCTACATTGGGGAGACTGGGCGCCTCCTAGCAGAGCGCTTTAGGGAACATCTCCGGGACACCCGCACCAATCAACCACACCGCCCCGTGGCCCAACATTTCAACTCCCCCTCCCACTCTGCCGAGGACATGGAGGTCCTGGGCCTCCTTCACCGCCGCTCCCTCACCACCAGATGCCTGGAGGAAGAACGCCTCATCTTCCGCCTCGGAACACTTCAACCCCAGGGCATCAATGTGGGCTTCAACAGTTTCCTCATTTCCCCTTCCCCCACCTCACCCTAGTTCCAAACTTCCAGCTCAGCACTGTCCCCATGACCTGTCCTACCTGCCTATCTTCTTTTCCACCTATCACCTTCATCTCCTCCCCCACTCACCCATTGTACTCTCTGCTACTTTCTCCCCACCCCCACCCTCCTCTAGCTTAACTCTCCACACTTCAGGCTCACTGCCTTTATTCCTGATGAAGGGCTTTTGCCTGAAACGTCGATTTTACTGCTCCTCGGATGCTGCCTGAATTGCTGTGCTCTTCCAGCACCACTGATCCAGAATCCAGTTTCCAGCATCTGCAGTCATTGTTTGTACCGAGTGGAATTTGCGTGATGTTTATATTCTTGACAGTCAAATCCTGGAGATTGAAACACACCATGGAAGGATATCTATCTATGGCTTGCCAACCATTCCAACATTCACTGGTTGCGTAAACAATGTCAGCCACTCTACATTATTCAATGTGGCAAGTTAAATGTAATACAGATTCAGATGTAGCTTGAGTCGATCCATTGAATTGAAGACAATGAGATTTTGAGAAAAAGAGCAGAGATGAATTAAAATTAGTCCAACAACATTTTTTTTCAGTGGTAAGACACAGAAAGGCCATAATGTTTTGACTTGTAAGTTAATGAAACTTGATGTTTAGATTCTGTTTCACTGTGGATTCTCGTCAAAATGAACCCACACTATTAATGGTGCTATGTTAATTGGGAACTGCACAGATTGGATTAGCTTTGTCTTTCTTTGAGAAGTAGTAATTAATATGAGCTGGAGGTTATTTGAATTCAGTCTTGATCAACAGCTTTCATGCTGTCGGGGGCTTGCATGAAAACAGAAGCTTATTTCAATTAGAATGCATTAGGAAAGCCTTGAATCAAGAATGTTTCCTTCCACTATGGGTTTTGTGGTAATGGGAACCAACTAACAACTCACTGTGATACAATGCCAGAATAAAGATAATTGGTTTATGCAATATAAACACAGGAGAGATCATGATCAGCCTGAGTCTGTATTACAGTGCAGTCACCTTAGGCAAACCAGCCTGCAGAGATTAACTCTGCTAGTGCAGCTTGGTATTGTTGCAGCATGGGATATCACCTCAAGAGGGACTGGGCAATTACTCATTGCATTACTGCATGGCCAAAAGAGAATGTCACTGGCTGTTGGATACTGCAAGGTGATGTTTTTCCTTTCAATAGATGGTCGGACGTTTTTTGTATTGTAGGCCCATAAGGCAGTGAATAAAGGTGAACTATTTAACAATGGTGTCATCACATCGGAGGGCAATCCCATCTTTATTCAACCTCTCGATTCATCTGTATGCATCTCCCCGATCACTTTGAGTACAGGGACCAAAAACAATCTCGTTTTTCTACATCGGATTCACATTATTACCTTGCTTTCTTTATGCTCATTCACTTTGTAATTACTGGGAGGCTGCCAGCCTTTCTATATTTCACCTTACTCTCTGACCGCACACTCACTTTACCATTAACTCACCGACGCTTGGCACACCAGCCTCATAAGTGCTTTCCTGGTTGCAAGGTGACCACTAATGGGTTACAAGCTGCAAGTTTCTTGCATTGCTTCTGTACATTGCTGAGAGAAGCAGACAGCTTGACAAAGTTGGCAGTACTGAATAATTAAGGGGAAGAGCAGTCACTGTGTGGCATTGTGCTGCATCAATATCACTTGCAGCACATGTTAGGGTGGAAAACACACTGCAATAACTCCAGGCAAATACCCACCTATGAAAGTCAGATGGAAGCAGTCCATCATCTGTGCTGTGGGTTGCTGACACTGTCATCAAGGGGTTGGGTCCATTTCCAATCCAGGGCCAGGCCAGAGTCAGTCAGGTCTTTGGACCTTCCACAGCTTAGACCATAAGACATAGGAACAGAAATTAGGCCAGTCTGCATCACCATTCATTCATGGCTGATAGGTTTCTCAACTCCATTCTCCCAGTTTCTCCCCATAACCCTTGATCCCCTTTACAATCAAGCACCTATCTCAATGACCTGGCATCCACAGCCTTCTGTGACAGTGTGTTCCATAGATTCACCACGCTCTGCCTGAAGAAGCTTAGGGACCAATGTCGTTGCAATCAGCAGACTGGGCCCATAGTCATCCACTATGAACAGTTCATCCACTTCACCAACACCTTCCACTCCGACCTCAAATTCACCTGGAACCTGAAGAAGGGCTTATGCCCGAAACGTCGATTCTCCTGTTCCCTGGATGCTGCCTGACCTGCTGCGCTTTTCCAGCAACATATTTTCAGCTCTGATCTCCAGCATCTGCAGACCTCACTTTCTCCTCCTTGGGCCCATAGTCAGTCCTGCAGAGAAAATGCAACCAGTCCAGGGATTACAGCTAGGTTCTTTGGGGCATGATTGAGTCATCGGGCTGGGTGGCATTGTGTTCCAGTATTTCCTAGACTTAGACAAAGGTGGAAGTGAATGGAGGGACACCTAGTAGAGATCCATGAACAGGAGAGGTGGCAAGGTGTCCCCAGTGAGTGACTGGGAGGCACAGAGGGCAAGAAGGGTTAGTTTGGGAAGGCAGAGGAAGAGGTGGCTGAGAGGCGTTGAGTGGAAATGATGCATGCAACAGTGAGAGTAGCTGTCCATGACCCTTGTGCATGTGCAGTGACAGAGTTCAAGCCAGTGGTGACTCTGTGAGTGTGAGATAGTCAAGAGTGTGGAGAGTGGAAGGTCATTAACCTGCTCTTTTTCAAGCTTTGTGCACCTTTTCACCCAAAACACAACATTGATCCAGGCTCCTCATTTCATGTGATGTAGTTTCCTGTGGTAGGGAAAATCTTCTAGGAGAAAGTGAGGACTGCAGATGCTGGAGATCAGAGCTGAAGATGTGTTGCTGGAAAAGCGCAGCAGGTCAGGCAGCATCCAAGGAGCAGGAGAATTGACGTTTTGGGCATGAGCCCTTCTTCAGGAATGAGGAAATTGTGCCAAGCAGGCTAAGATAAAAGGTAGGGAGGAGGGACTTGGGGGAGGGACGTTGGAAATGCGATAGGTGGAAGGAGGTTAAGGTGAGGGTGATAGGCCGGAGTGGGGGTGGGGGCGGAGAGGTCAGGAGGAAGATTGCAGGTTAGGAAGGTGGTGCTGAGTTTGAGGGTTGGGACTGAGACAAGGTGGGGAGAGGGGAAATGAGGAAACTGGAGAAATCTGAGTTCATCCCTTGTGGTTGGAGGGTTCCTAGGTGGAAGATGAGGCGCTCTTCCTCCAGCCGTCGTGTTGCTATGGTCTAGCGATGGAGGAGTCCAAGGACCTGCATGTCCTTGGCGGAGTGGGATGGGGAGTTGAAGTGTTGAGCCACGGGGTGGTTGGGTTCGTTGGTGCGGGTGTCCCAGAAGTGTTCTCTGAAACGTTCCGCAAGTAGGCAGCCTGTCTCCCCAATATAGAGGAGGCCACATCTGGTGCAGCAGATGCAGTAAATGATGTGTGTGGAGGTGCAGGTGAATTTGTGGCAGATATGGAAGGATCCCTTGGGGCCTTGGAGGGAAGTGAGGGGGGAGGTGTGGGTGCAAGTTTTGCATTTCTTGCGGTTGCAGGGGAAGGTGCTGGGAGTGGAGGTGGGGTTGGTGGGGGGTGTGGACCTGATGAGGGAGTCACGGAGGGAGTGGTCTTTTCGGAACGCTGATAGGGGAGGAGAGGGAAATATATCCCTGGTGATGGGGTCCGTTTGGAGGTGGCGGAAATGACGACGGATAATGCGATGTATATGGAGGTTGGTGGGGTGGTAGGTGAGGACCAGTGGGGTTCTGTCCTGTGCTAGGGAAAAGGACCGCTGTGGTCTCCACCACCACATCCACCAAAGCCCCCATATCCCTGTCCACAAAATGGGGAGAGAGCTTTCCTTTAGACATGTCCTTGGCGATAGTGATAGAACCCCACAATGTTGCAGGGTGGGGAGGGGGCACGGGTTCAGTTGCTGGGCCTGGAGTGGTATGGATCTAGACCTTAAATATGGTGTCAGGTTGCATAATTAATGAGGTGAAGAGCGTAAGATTTCTCACAAAGAATTGCTTCTCGTCTCAATAGACCAGGCACTATCAATCTAACATGACAGTACACAGCAACTGAAATTGGGAAAGTTCCATTCACAATTTCTATGAGAGAATTAAAAAAATAAAATGAAGGAGTTTCTGCTGGATCAGATGTGTTACATAATGCAAATTGAACTGACCATAACTAGTGACAGCACTTAGGGCAATCTGCCTTGCTAATAGCCATTTTTGTCAACTGGCCCCTCCTCAAGTGATTTGACTTTTAAAAAATATATTTGCAAACATTGAATTCAATATCCAGATACAGTATCGCAAATCTGGTTGTCGAAAAACTGGATTGTCCAAACACCAGGCAGCTTTGGAGTGTGCAATACACCAATTTTAATTGATTAATATAGAAAGAACTTACCCAAACAGCAGGTCTCGATGTGGCATCAACCCAGTGCAGCTCCAGACTGTTATATCCTTCACCACTTGTGCTCCAGTCTTTTCCTGTGCTCTGAGTGACCTTTCATCCTATCTGAACTGGCTTAGCCTGAGCTGTCCACACCCTGCATTAGCCAATCAAAAATTCAGTACATTTCTCTAAAATCTGGTACAGCCTTGATCTTGAGGTTGCTGGTTTTAAGATACTCCACCTGCAGATTATTTCAAATATGTGCTGTGTAGTTTACACAGTTTGAACATATTGCTGATTTTGTACCATGTGCAAGGTGTAGGGTGTAAGGTGTAAGATGTCATTGTTGAGAATGAAGCAGTCTTTGCTTTTGGCACTTGGTGACCAGGTTAGTACAGAGTCAGGGTGGCTTTCACCTCAACAAGGTGGAGGAGAGTGGCCTCAGCTCATACAGCCTGTTTAACAAAGGATTTCTGTAATGGGGATTAGGTCTTTCATTAATGTTCAACAGACTTCATGATTGCTTTGGATGGCCACCCAGATACCAGGAGAATGGGGAGGATGCAAATTGCACAGATATTTTGGACACAACTCATTACACTGCTTAAAATATGCTACGACCTGAAAAACAGATGCAAGATATTCTGATGTTTACTCTGAATGTGTCTGGAGGTAACTTCACATACTATTGCAGATGGCTCAGACATCTCTTCAGTGACCCATCTTGGAAATTGGAATATAGCGATTTGCACAGCTCCTACAATTTTCCGACCTTGATAGATGGAAAATTTGAATTCTCAATCTGTGCTGCCATCACATGGAATTTTGCACTGGGAGTGTTAATTTGCAAAATTTACCCCATCTGCTTTACCCTCAGGAGAATAATTCTTGTACAACCGTGTTATGTTTCCATTTTCCACATGAGGCATTTTCATCGCCTTTGTGAATGAAGCTGCCAATTCACTCCCAATGTGTTTTTAATTATGAGATGTTTGGTGTTTGTGGATTGGTGCCCACTAGGAACAGGGCGAGAGCACTTAGTTCTTTATAAGTGTAGAATTATTTCAGTTAGGAGGAAAAGTATGTTTTCATCACCTTTATCCCTCCTTCCCACATCATTGTTCTTTTTCTCTTCAGCATGTCTGTTCATTCTCTCTCTCTTCTCTCCTTGCCTTTTCTGGTTTTTCTCACCCTCCTGTGGGACTGCTTCTCTTTCAGTCTTGTGTTCATTCAAGGTAGACATTCAGAATTTCATTTCAACCTGTCCTTCCTGTTTGCAGATACTGACTGACTGTAATTTCCAGTACTTATTGTTTGTTTACTTCAGCTTGACAGTAGTTTCCATTATTAAAGTAAACTGGAATTAAGCCTACCTCATTAAAACAAAAGTTAATATTTTACCAGTCCACTGCACTATTATGTTCTATACACTGTGTAATGTTTATTTGTATTTTGAGTTCAAATATTTGACAGTATTTTTATACATTCTGTTTACATAAACATCATTAAATTATACAAATCATCATAGAATAGTTACAATGTAAAGGAACCCCATGCTGTGGCAATGTACCTAGTCTCCCAGAGAAGGAAAGATTGTACTTTACAGAAATACAAAAAAAACGATTAATGCTGTGCACTGCAAAGACTTTCTTGTGTATCTCGACAATGCACCAAATGATTCCTGCTATCATAGGAGAGAACAAGAGCCAATCTCAGTAATGGTGACTGCGTATGACCAAGGCACCCACCATCCACCTCATTGATGTTCTTTAGGGAAGGAAATCTGCTGCACTTATCTGGCCTTCAGGCAAACATCCACATGCTTGACTTGTAACTGCCTTTTGAAACTGACCAGCAAACCACTTAGATGTATTTCAAACCACAGTAGAAAAATCCAATCAAAATAAAACAGGACAAATGACCCAGGATCAACCCAGACACTGGGTATGACATCGTACTCCCAGGGTCCAAGCTAAGTCTTTAAAATACTCCATACTAACATCTGGAGATTTGTGCAAAAACTGAGAGAGATATCCACTGACTAATCAATCAACAGCCCAACGTAGTTACACTCACAGCATCATACCATACAGTCTTTGTACTAGACTTCTCCATCACTATTGCTGATGTCCTATCCCACTAGCAGAATGAACCAATCAGAGATTGCAGCACAATGGCTTACAATTGCCAGGGAGATGTCCTGAGACTTCTCGATGTTGCTTCCATTCCCCATGATGTCTTATGGCATTGCATCAATGACGGAAAAGAAACCTACTGCCCTTCCTCGACAGATTAGGAAGTACTTCTCTAAGTTGAACATCACTTGGAAGTAGATCTGAGCAATGTTCCATGTATGTCTATCACCAAATGTAGCTCAGTAACATCATTACTAAGCACACTGATCACATCTGAAAGGACATAACAGCTAGAGTCATTCTTTGGCAAGTGATGGGGGAACAAAGAGGGAAAACATACTTGACTTCATCTTCTCTATCATACCTGTGCTGAAAAATGTGTTGCTGGAAAAGTGCAACAGGTCAGGCAGCATCAAAGGAGCAGGAAAATCGACGTTTTGGGCATAAGCCCTTCTTCAGGAAGGATTCCTGAAGAAGGGCTCATGCCCGAAACGTCGATTCTCCTGCTCCTTTCATGCTGCCTGACCTGCTGCACTTTTCCAGCAACACATTTTCAGCTCTGAACTCCAGCATCTGCAGTCCTCACTTTCTATCATACCTGTCACATGTTCATGTCTCTATGGGTAAGACTGACCACCACACAGTCCTTATGGTGATGAAATTGTGTGTTCACATTGAGGGCAGCGCCCATTGTGTTGTGTGGTAAGTGGGTAAGACTTAGAACAGACCGAGGAGCTGAAAAATGTGCATCAATGAGGTGCTGAGAGTTATTGGCAGTAGTAGACTTCGACATCACCACGATCTGTAACCTCAGAGCCTAGAGTATTTTACTATTACCATCAAGCCAAAGAGAGCGAGGAGTATAGGGGTACATGCCAGGCACAGAACCAGACAGACCTAAAAGCATCAGGCAACCTGATGAAAGCTTGTTTCGTGAACTTCTATTCAGTGCATTTCTTCGAGATAGAGCCTGACCTGCTTCTGGGAACCTCCCCTCTTACTGACCCCTCTCGAACCAGACCCAGTTAGTGATTGTGAACTGAGTGCAGGTTAGTTACTGGGTTGTTTTATCTAGCTTTTGAAAGCATTGTATTCATTTTGGCAATTTATCGTGGTTCACATTGTTAAAGTTTCAACAATCTACAAGGAGAAGTATCTGCCCTGTAATTAAGAGTAGTCTAGGGGGGAGACTTTGGAAAGTTAAGTGAATATTACTCAGACATTGAGCTATGTGATGCGTATGCTCACCTATCACAGGGAATCCCGGTAGCTATTATCATGGTGAAGACATTTGCCTATGCATAACTAAGGACTTCATGTAGAGCAGATAGCTTATGATGCCAATCAGCGTGTAATTCTTGCTTTGTGCCAGCATTGTCATTTTCTAATACCAGTCACCTGCCTGTGCCCTGAATAATGTCACACAGCTAAATATGGCAAAAAACACTATGAAGGATTTTGAACCAGAACTACTAAAGGAACCATAAATATCTTGGAGAATTTATGCAAGTTTATTTCTTTTGGATTTTGGTGCATACCTTGCAGCTTTCCTATACAGTAGCTCAGTGGTTAGCATTGCTGCCTCACATTACTAGGGACCCAGGTTTGATTCCACCTCAGACACTGTGTAGAGTTTACACATTCCCCTGTTTCTGTGTGGGTTTCTTCCAGGTGCTCTGGTTTCCTGCCACAGTCCAAAGATGTGCCAGATTAGGCAGATTAGCTGGGCTAAATGACCTGTGCTATCCAAGGATATGCAGGTGAGACGGATTAGCTATGATAAATGTGGAGTTACGGGCATAGGATGGGTCTAGGTAGGATGCTCTTTGGAGAGCTGGAGCAGATTCAATGAGCCAAATGGCCTTTTTCTGTACTGTCAGGATTCTGTGTAATCGCTAGGATGTATCAGGATACGCAAGGCCCCTGGGGACCTCTACTGTGAACCTTTCTTCAGTTTGTAAAATAATTGTTCACAATTACTCTTTGTTTCCAATTTCATATCATCATGTTATTGTCCTGTTTATTCCATGGGATCTAATTTTGCTCACGTGTACATGTGGAGCACTTCATCAAATATGTTTTGGAAGACCGTGTATACCACATCAACTGCATCATCATCAACCCTCATTTTACTTCATCAAAAACTCAAGCAAGCTTGTCACCAAACTTTGTCCTTCGTGGCTTTCTTTAACCAAAAGAAAACAAAGAACAAAAGAGAAGTCCAGCGCAGGAACACGCCCTTCGGCCCCCCAAACCTGTGCTGATCATCATGCCCTAACTCGCTAAAAAGCAAACCTTCTGCCCTTATTCAGTCTGTATCCCTCTATTCCCTCCATATTCATGTAACCATCCAGATGCCTCTGAAATGTTGCCAAAGTGCCTGTTCCTACCACCACTTCTAGCAGGCATTCCAGGCCCTTACCACTCTCTGCGTGAAAAACCTCCCTCGAACATCTCCCTTAAACTTTCCCCCTCTCACCTTGAACCTATGTTCCCCTTGTAATTGAAACTTCAACTTCAAGTTTAAAGATGTGAGAGCAAAAGTATTTGACACAGAGGGTGATAATTGCCTGGAATTCACTGACAGAGGAGGTGCTGGGGTGGATACAACAGCAACATTTAATTGGCATGTTGGCAGATACATGGATAGGCAAGGAATAGAGAGATATGGGCAGAGTAAAGGCAAAAGGCTTTCAATTTAGGAAGGTGTCCTGTGTTAGCACAGGCTTGGTCCTGTGCTGTTCTTTGTTCTTTATTCCTTGGCTGCATCTCATTCAGTCCAGTACTTTACCTATGTGCCGATCCAATACTTCCTCCTTTTCAATTTTCAAACCGTCAAGTATCTACAATACCTCCTCTTTTCCCATGACCTTAGCAGTATTTTCTTCCTTGATAAAAACAGTTGCAATGTATTCATTCAATTCACAGATGATGGAAAAGGATAGACCAGATCTAAAAGTTGAAGTTCTTAATTGGAGAAAGGCCAATTTTGATGGTTTTAGGCAAGAACTTCGGAATACTGATTGGAGGCAGATGTTCACAGGTAAAGGGACGGCTGGAAAATGGGAAACCTTCAGAAATGAGATAACAAGAATCCAGAGAAAGTATATTCCTATCAGGGTGAAAGGGAAGGCTGGTAGGTATAGGGAATGCTGGATGACTAAAGAAATTGAGGTTTTGGTTAAGAAAAAGAAGGAAGCATATGTCAGGTATAGACAGGACAGATCGAGTGAATCCTTAGAAGAGTATAAAGGAAGTTGGAGTATACATAAGAGGGAAATCAAAGGGCAAAAAGGGGACATGAGATTGCTTTGGCAAATAGAATTAAGGAGAATCCAAAGGGTTTTAACAAATATATTAAGAACAAAAGGGTAACTAGGGAAAGAATAGGGCCCCTCAAAGATCAGCAAGGTGGCCTTTGTGTGAAGCCACAGAAAATGGGGGGGATACTTAATGAATATTTTGCATCAGTATTTACTGTGGAAAAGGATATGGAAGATATAGACTGTAGGGAAATAGATGGTGACATCTTGCAAAATGTCCAGATTACAGAGGAGGAAGTGCTGGATGTCTTGAAATGGGTAAAGGTGGATAAATCCCCAGGACCTGATCAGGTGTACCCGAGAACTCTGTGGAAAGCCAGAGAAGTAATTGCTGGGCCTCTTGCTGAGATATTTGTATCATCAATAGTCACAGGTGAGGTGCCAGAAGACTGGAGGTTGGCTAACATGGTGCAATTGTTTAAGAAGGGTGGTAAAGACAAGGCAGGGAACTATAGACTGGTGAGCCTGACCTCAGTGGTGGGTAAGTTGCTGAAGGGAATCCTGAGGGACAGGATGTACAAGTATTTGGAAAGGCAAGGACTGATTAGGGATAGTCAACACGGATTTGTGCGTGGGAAATCATGTCTCACAAACTTGATTGAGTTTTTTGAAGAAGTAACAAAGAAGATTGATGAGGGCAAAGCAGTAGATGTGATCTATATGGACTTCAGTAAGGCGTTCGACAAGGTTCCCCATGGGAGACTGATTAGCAAGGTTAGATGTCATGGAATACAGGGAGAACTAGCCATTTGGATACAGAACTGATTCAAAGGTAGAAGACAGAGGGTGGTGGTGGAGGGTTGTTTTTCAGACTGGAGGCCTGTGACTAGTGGAGTGCCACAAGGATCGGTGCTGGGCCCTCTACTTTTTGTCATTTACATAAATGATTTGGATGTGAGCATAAGAGGTACAGTTGGTAAGTTTGCAGATGATACCAAAATTGGACAGTGAAGAGGGTTACCTCAGATTACAACAGGATCTGGACCAGATGGGCCAATGGGCTGAGAAGTGGCAGATGAAGTTTAATTCAGATAAATGTGAGGTGCTGCATTTTGGGAAAGCAAATTTTAGCAGGACTTATACACTTAATGGTAAGGCCCTAGGGAGTGTTGCTGAACAAAAAGACCTTGGAGTGCAGGTTCATAGCTCCTTGACAGTGGAGTCGCACGTAGATAGGACAGTGAAGAATGCATTTGGTATGCTTTCCTTTATTGGTCAGAGTATTGAGTACAGGAGTTGGGAGGTCATGTTGCAGCTGTACAGGTCATTGGGTTAGGCCACTGTTGGAATATTGCATGCAATTCTGGTCTCCTCCCGATCGGAAAGATGTTGTGAAACATGAAATGGTTCAGAAAAGATTTAAAAGGATGTTGCCAGAGTTGGAGGATTTGAGCTATAGGGAGAGGCTGAACAGGCTGGGGCTGTTTTCCCTGGAACGTCGGAGGCTGAGGGGTGACCTTATAGGGGTTTACAAAATTATGAGGGGCATGGATAGGATAAATAGACAAGTCTTTTCCCTGGGTTCGGGGAGTCCAGAACGAGAGGGCATAGGTTTAGGATGAGAGGGGAAGGATATAAAAGAGACATCAGGGGCAACTTTTTCACGCAGAGGGTGGTACGTGTATGGAATGAGCTGCCAGAGGATGTGGTGGAGGCTGGCACAATTGCAACATTTAAGATGCATTTGGATGGGTATATGAATAGGAAGGATTTGGAGGTATATGGGCTGGCTGCTGTCAGGTGGGACTAGATTGGGTTGGGTTATTTGGTCAGCATGGACGGGTTGGACTGAAGGGTCTGTTTCCATGCTGTACATTTCTGTGACTATATGACTCTATGCCATGCTCCAGATGTATATCCCCTCTTGGTCTCTAATTGACACACAAATCCTTTTGCCACACTTTTACTAGTTCTATAAAGTAAGGTCACTGTAGTCCCAGGGGACGACAGGGTGCTCTCTCAGTAAAGAAAGATGGTTGGTGGTGGTTTATCCTGAGAGTCACCAGGTCTCAGGCTCAGTTGGCTTGATGGCTGGTTTGCAATGCAGAGTGGGTTAAATTCCCACACTGGCTGAGGTTACCATAAAGGACTTTCCTTCTTAACCTCTCCCTTTGCCTGAGGTGAGGTGACACTCAGGTTAAACCCCCACCAATCGTCTCTCTCTGATGAGAGTGCAGCCCTATGGTCGTCTGTGACTATAGCGATTTTACCTTTAGTATTTGTATACCTAAAGAAGGCTTTTGTAATCCCTTTGATGTTATCTGCTAGCCTTTTCACTGATAATTTCTTTGTTTCTCTTATTTGCTGTGTTCAGTTTCTCTCTTATTGGGCCTGGTTCCCAAATCCATTATCCACTTGACAACTGTCACAAGCACACTTATTCGGCTTCAGTTTAATCTCTTCTCTCTTTTGTCATCTGCAGAACTCAGGAATTGTTTCCCCTGCCTTGCTTCTTTATGAAAATAAACTTTGACTGTACATGAGCGAACTCCTCTTTCAGTGCAACCAGTATTCCATTACAGTTTTACCTGCTGATCTCAATTTAGCTGAGCTAGACCTTTTCTTAACTCATTTAAATTGTTTTCCTCCAGTTAATTGTTCTTACACAAGATTATTCCTTGCCCTTTCCATGGCCATCCTAAATATTGTAATACTGTGACCACCGTTTCTTAAATGTTACCCTATTTACACTTGATCCATTTGGCCTGCCTCATTCCCAAGTCCTGATGAACAGCTTGTGCACGAAAAATCGATTCTCCTGCTCCTCGGATGCTGCCTGACCTACCATGCTTTTCCAGCAGCACACTTTTCAACTCATTCCCAAGGACCAAATCCAGTAAACTGTCTCCTATCTTATTGCACTGAAA
This sequence comes from Chiloscyllium plagiosum, assembly GCF_037043375.1. NCBI lineage: Eukaryota > Metazoa > Chordata > Chondrichthyes > Orectolobiformes > Hemiscylliidae > Chiloscyllium > Chiloscyllium plagiosum. The sequence continues at coordinate 2,363,400 of NW_028270140.1, forward strand.
GCGTATTACTGCAGAAGATTCTCCTAAACACATGTCAGGAATTCTTACTTTCCTTGGTGTTTTATAGGAGAAAGTGAGGTCTGCAGATGCTGGAGATCAGAGCTGAAAATGTGTTGCTGGAAAAGCGCAGAAGGTCAGGCAGCATTCAGGGAACAGGAGAATCGACGTTTCGGGCATAAGCCCTTCTTCAGGAAGGTGTTTTATACCCCAGTTATTCCCATCTATATTCCAAAAAGTGAAGTATCTAATTCTAACTGCTGTATAATTCTTGCATTTCTCAGTAATTCCCTTGCAAATTTGTTCCTGTACATATTTCCCACTGGTTGGTGATCTATGGATTGGGCAAAACAATATGAGTGCACTGTCTTTGCTCCTTAGCTCTAGTCAAATTGATCCTGTCTTTGATCCATCTGGGAAATCCTCTATCTGCAGCCATCAACATATTGTTTTATCTAAAACCTGGAAGAATGTGGATGCTTTAAATCAGAAATGAAAACAGAAGTTGTGTCTGTGAAGAGAAACTAGAGTTAACATTTCGGGTTTTTCGAGCGTGGATCATTAGACCTGAAATGTTAACTCTAATTTCTCTCCCCAGATGCTGCCAGACCTGCTGAGCTTTTCCAGTAGTTTATGTTGATATTGTTTTATCTGTTATTTGATTATATTATCTAGATTAGATTAGATTACATTACAGTGTGGAAACAGGCCCTTCGGCCCAACAAGTCCACACCGACCCGCCGAAGCGAAACCCACCCATACCCCTACATTTACCCCTTACCTAACACTACGGGCAATTTAGCATGGCCAATTCACCTGACCCTGCACATCTTTTTGGACTGTGGGAGGAAACCGGAGCACCCGGAGGAAACCCACGCAGACACGGGGAGAACGTGCAAACTCCACACAGTCAGTCGCCTGAGGCGGGAATTGAACCCGGGTCTCAGGCGCTGTGAGGCAGCAGTGCTAACCACTGTGCCACCGTGCCGCCCACCATGTAATGTAATCTAATCTATCTATAAGTGAATTGATTCCAGTCACCTCAATTTTCCAGCAAGCAGTAAGTGAGTTCATATATTTTCTATAGCTCAGAGAAGAGTTAGCCAATTAAGGAGGACAGGGCTCTTTAGTTAGTTAGTAGATTTTAGGAAAATAATTAAAAAGAAAAGTTACACATAATAAGGCAATAATTATTACAGCATCATCTGGGGAATCATTCTGTTGAAATGTAACCCCCTCAGGATTCCATCTCAGATGCAACCCACTTGCTGAGAGAGATCATGTGATCATAAAGAGCTTGGAGCAGGGTCAGGCAATTCAGCCCCTTGACCCTGCTCCAACTTTTAATACGATTGTGGCTGATCTCAACTCAGCCTCAACTCCACTTTCCTTCCCATTCCCCAGAACCCTTTAACTTATTATCAATTAAAAATCTATTTCCTCAAATTTACTCAATGTCCCAATCTCCTCCATCCTCTCTGGTAGTGAACTCCATGATTCATGACCTTTTGAGGGAAATAATTTCTCCTCTTCTGTTTAAAATCTACTGCCCTTTATCTTAAAACTATTACCTCTCTTTCTAGATTACCCAACATGACAAAACATCCTCTCTCCATCTACTTTGCCAATCTCCTTTAGCAACTTATAGACCTCAATTAGATCTCCACTCATTCTTCTAAATTCCAGGGAGAATAGGCCTAAATTGCTCAATCTCTATCTTTAAAAGACAAACCCTTCATCTCATGGGGTTCTTGCCTTGGAAGTTTTTAGTACTTGGCTAGTGGCTAGCAACAAAACCCTGTTGGATCTCCACACTGAAGCCTTGGAATGAACATGACTGTATGTTCATTCCTGATTTAATAACTGGCTCTTGCTGTTGCAAATACTATTAATCAATCTGTTCAGATTTGTTATAATAGGCCTCTGGTGCAGGTGGCATTTAAATCCAAGCCTCCTGGTCCAGAGGTTGGGACATAACACTGTGTTACAAGAGCTGGTATTGTTGCAAGGTGAATCTAGTTGGTTCCCAATCAGAACATTTTGTTACCTCATTATCGCAGAATATAATGAAGCTGTTTTATACCATCTCTCTCCAATCATTATCAATGAAAGAAATGATACACTCTTGATTCATGTTTCACTTTCCAAGGGACTTTTCAGAGGGACTCAAGATCCTCTATAAGAACATCATCTCAATTAAGCCTCAGTCCTTGCTCATATATCTGTTACATGACTGGTTACTGCCTTAATCCTGTCTTTGATTTATATATGTGGTTAATGAAAAAGATAAAATGCAAAATAGTTCTGTAGTCATGTGTTAGTACAAATGGACTTTGTTTATCTTGGTAGTTATCACAATAAATACAATATAAAATGGTCTAAAAATATTCAAGTTAATCTATGTTCTAGCCAGCTAGCCCCTTTCTGTAGCCACAGCATCATATGTCTATGTCACTATCTGCATCTGCAACTCTCAAATCTTATTTGCATATTTCATGCAGTCTCACCCATGCTTTATAACCTGACTGAACACAACAAATGCTGGAGATCACAGTGGTCAGATAGCATCCATGAAGAGAGAGGAAACTAACATTTCAAGTTTAGATGACTCTTCATCAGAGCTCTGACCCACTGTGATCTCTAGCATTTGTTGTTTTCAGTACAGTTCCTTGCATCTACAGTTATTTGGTCCTCCCTTTATAACGCTACGTTAGACATTATCACATCTCTCACATGCTGCACCATCTAATATCATATGTGTGTGTACTCCAGTACGATCTGCCTCTCCTAATGTTCTTTGCACCTTGGTATTCTTCTCTGGAGTCTTCACTGATTCTGTCATCCCTGCCAAGTTAGTTTAAATCCTCTTAACTAATTTGCATTGTCAAATAATTTTAATAACTTTATTTCAATACCTCAAAAAAGACTGTAAAGTCAAAAACAGTTGAATGCAAGAGGAGTAGCGAGGCTTTCCCTTTACCATTGATTTATTTAACCTGTCAAAGTGTTGTTGAGGTGACTTGCTTTCTCGTCTATTTTGGGTGTTAAACCTGTGTAAATGTTTGCCTTGGATTAGCCTAATATTCTGTGTTGTATCTTTGTGGATATCTTTTTTTTAGCTAGACCCAAGTCTGCTGAGAATAGCTATCAATTTGAAGTAAATAAAGTAGCTACATTGCAACTGGATATGTTTAATTCTGTAGCAAATTATTGCAAGTGGAATGGAGTTTGGTTTATGTAGATTCTGAATTGTGATAACAATTGTTTGTGGAATTCTTACTAAACCATGTTGAGATATTTGGATTCAATTTGTAATACAAAAGTTGATTTACAGAATTGATTATCTTTTCACTTATTTTGTTAGAGTGCTCCAATTTAATAATGATTCCAAGACTAAGAACGCAAGCCCTTGGGCCAGTCAGCTGAGCACAAGTAGAGCTGTCTTTGCAATTTGCATTATGCTATTGTAACTCACAACCTCAGGCTATGGGTCTGTTAGTCTGACCTGATCTGGAAGGTGCCTGGTGATTAGCATTCTTTGTGTGCACTGATTTCAGATGTTGGTCAGGGCTGTGTGTTTCTATGTTTGGAGGTTTTCCAATCCTTCTTTTTTTTACAGAACATGGGTATATTGTTATCGAAGGAAGATGCATTTGAAAGCATTGACCTGGCATTTTTTTCCATTTCTAATTGAAGGCAGAGTGTTCAGAAATCAGGAGTTGGCTCTATTTCTTTGCAAATTAATTTTTAAATCAAATTTTGCTGGAACGGTTTATCTGGTATTCATTGTTATACTTTTTTATTTACTTCCCACCATTTTTCATGCATTGTCCCTCCGGTTAAAAAAGAAGGCTAAGTCAGCATTGTTTTTTCAAGTGCTGTGGTAGGCAAGATATAAAAGCCAATTCTTGATTTTTCATTTTCAGTTGTTCAGCACTTTATCCTTTCCAGGTAACTGGGTTCTGAATAAAGAATTGTCTGTGCAGGTCTTGCTTAATTTATCCTCTCAGGTATTTGAGCCGTACTAAGCAGAACCTCCAGGTTTGATTGAATCTGCACTAACAAAGTAGCCTTAGTCAAAAGAATAGTTGGAACATCACAGTTATCCTTAGAATTTCTCCATGACATAGCGGCTGTGGAAAATTTTTAAGAGTCTAGCATCCGACCCTTGTCTATGATGTGGGTTTGGATCCATTTTATATCTGCTGCTTAAGCACATGCCCTGAATCCAGGCTCAGAGTTTCTGTCCCAGTCAGGGTGTGCTGGGGTAAAAGCAGGTTCTCCCTCAAGGCTGATGCTTCAACCTTCTGCTGGTTAATTAACTTACTAAAATGGTCGGGATCCACATGATGAAGAATTCACTTGTGAAAGTTCCTGGTTACTGCTTTATATATTTGAAATTTTCTATATTTGTTCACTGTGGTGTCATGTTTGAACTAGACAGAAAAAGAGAAGGATGAGTGGAAGAGAAGTGTTCTCAGGGATTCCTTCCGTGAGCGAACAGACTGGTGATCTAGAGTTCCAGACTAATGTTTTGGGGATGTGGATTCAAATCCAACCATGGCAGATAGTGAAATCTGAATCTTCAACAGAAAATCTGGAATTAAAACCCAGCCTAACTGCGACCATGTAACCACTGTTGGTTATTGTAAAAACCTATTCATTTTGCAAGTGTCCTTTCGGGGACTACATCAGTGTTCCTCATGGATAATGGGTCAGAATCCTGGAGCTCACTCCCTAACAGCAGTGTAGTTCTCTCTGCACAAGCTGAATGGGAGCAGTTCCAGAGGTCACTCACCAGCAGCACCTCGAGGGCTATTAGGAATGGAGCTAGACAAGCCTCTGATGCTAAAGAAAACATTAGAAAACAGATTGCTGCTCTGAATTGATACCAGTTGAAGCTGACTGCTAAGTCAGTGTGTTCAGGCACTGAACATGAGCTGGGCTGGTTTTAGAATGGATCAGAGGTATAGGAATTGGCTATTTGGTCTTTAAAGCTTGCTCCACCATTCAATGACGTTATGGCTAATTATTACCTCACTGCCTCTTTACTGCTTAATCTCTGTCAAGCTGTGTGTACTATTGCTTTTCAATCACACACATACTCAGATTGTGGAATTCTTCATTCACCTTTCCAATGCTAGTACTGTGACAAGGCAGGAACCTGGAGTACTGTGTGCAGTTCTGGTCTCCAAATTTGAGGAAAGACCTTCTGGCTATTGAGGGAGTGCAGCGTAGGTTCACGAGGTTAATTCATGGAATGGCGGGATTACCTTTCACTGAAAGACTGAAGCGACTGGGCTTGTATACCCTTGAGTTTAGAAGACTGAGAGGGGATCTGATTGAGACGTATAAGATTATTAAAGGATTGGACACTCTGGCAGCAGGAAACATGTTTCCGCTGATGGGTGAGTGCTGAACCAGAGGACACAGCTTAAAAATATGAGGTAGACCATTTAGGACAGAGATGAGGAGAAACTTCTTCACCCAGAGAGTGGTGGCTGTGTGGAATGCTCTGCCCCAGAGGGCAGTGGAGGCCCACTCTCTGGATTCATTTAAGAAAGAGTTGGATAGAGCTCTCAAAGATAGTGGAATCAAGGGTTATGGAGATAAGGCAGGAACAGGATACTGATTAAGGATGATCAGCCATGATCATGTTGAATGGCGGTGCAGGCTCGAAGGGCAGAATGGCCTACTCCTGCACCTATTGTCTATTGTCTATTGTCTAACTCTGGCTGCTCCCCTGCCCTGGCATTGACCTTGTCCCGGATAGGGTTAAATCTGAGAGATTGATGGATGTATTTAGTTAAACAGGAGAGACTCATTCTATTACAGGACCTGAGTGCCCACTCTGGTAAGGACTGTCACAGAGGCATCTACCACATTGCCAGAGGTGCTGCCCTTTTTGGCTGAAGGCCAGCATTTGCTAAGTCCCTGATGTTACAGAAGGCATTTCCTATCAGACATCAGTACTGACGTTTCCACCTCTACTCGCCTTACGCTGTCATTCTGCATCATCCAATTTTGGGTGGTGAATGTCAAGCCCAGGAAGTGATGTAATGGTAATGTCACTGATGCACTAATCCAAAGTCCCAGGCTGGTGTTCTGGGAGCATGGGTTCAAATTTCACCATGGCATACTGTACCACTTCAATTCAGCCAAGTCTGGAATAAAAATAAAATTAGCCTAATGGCAACCATATAATGATTGTCATTAAACAAATCCATTGCTAATGTCTCTGTCCTTTAGGGAAAGAGATCAGCCATCTTTCCCTTACCCACATGTGACAATCTGGTTGACTCTGAGCTGCCTATTAAAATGACCTAAAGAGCCAATCAGTTAAGGGGCAACTAGGGATGGTCACCAAACACTGGCCTGGTCAGCAATGCCCACAACTCGTGCAACAATAAAAACAAGCTGGCTGTCACAGATTCATCTTTCCCCACTCTTTCCCCACTCTTTCCCCACTCCTTCCCCACTCTTTCCCCACTCCTTCCCCACTCCTTCCCCACTCTTTCCCCACTCTTTCCCCACTCCTTCCCCACTCCTTCCCCACTCCTTCCCCACTCCTTCCCCACTCTTTCCCCACTCTTTCCCCACTCCTTCCCCACTCTTTCCCCACTCCTTCCCCACTCCTTCCCCACTCCTTCCCCACTCTTTCCCCACTCTTTCCCCACTCCTTCCCCACTCCTTCCCCACTCTTTCCCCACTCTTTCCCCACTCCTTCCCCACTCTTTCCCCACTCCTTCCCCACTCCTTCCCCACTCCTTCCCAATTCCTTCCCCACTCCTTCCCCACTCTTTCCCCACTCCTTCCCCACTCCTTCCTCACTCTTTCCCCACTCTTTCCCCACTCCTTCCCCATTCCTTCCCCACTCCTTCCCCACTCTTTCCCCACTCTTTCCCCACTCCTTCCCCACTCCTTCCCCACTCCTTCCCCACTCCTTCCCCACTCTTTCCCCACTCTTTCCCCACTCTTTCCCCACTCCTTCCCCACTCTTTCCCCACTCCTTCCCCACTCTTTCCCCACTCTTTCCCCACTCCTTCCCCACTCCTTCCCCACTCCTTCCCTACTCCTTCCCCACTCTTTCCCCACTCCTTCCCCACTCTTTCCCCACTCCTTCCCCACTCCTTCCCCACTCCTTCCCCACTCCTTCCCCACTCCTTCCCCACTCCTTCCCCACTCCTTCCCCACTCTTTCCCCACTCCTTCCCCACTCCTTCCCCACTCTTTCCCCACTCTTTCCCCACTCCTTCCCCACTCCTTCCCCACTCCTTCCCCACTCCTTCCCCACTCCTTCCCCACTCCTTCCTCACTCCTTCCCCACTCTTTCCCCACTCCTTCCCCACTCCTTCCCCACTCCTTCCTCACTCCTTCCTCACTCCTTCCCCACTCCTTCCCCACTCCTTCCCCACTCTTTCCCCACTCTTTCCCCACTCCTTCCCCACTCTTTCCCCACTCCTTCCTCACTCCTTCCTCACTCCTTCCCCACTCCTTCCCCACTCCTTCCCCACTCCTTCCCCACTCCTTCCCCACTCCTTCCCCACTCTTTCCCCACTCCTTCCCCACTCCTTCCCCACTCCTTCCCCACTCCTTCCCCACTCCTTCCCCACTCCTTCCCTACTCCTTCCCCACTCTTTCCCCACTCTTTCCCCACTCCTTCCCCACTCCTTCCCCACTCTTTCCCCACTCCTTCCCCACTCCTTCCCCACTCCTTCCCCACTCAACCTCTTCCAACTCGTGTATGCCTTGAAACTGCCCTGGACCCTGTTCTCACCTGTTGGGTAAGGATGGGATGGGGTTGTGATGGGATTCACACATGCAGGGCACCCAAATCCAATCGTAGAACTGAATTCAAACAGATCTCCACCTCCTGATATTGCCTGGCTTGCTGTGTTCTTCCAGCCTCCTGCCTGTCTACCATAGAAGCTAAAGGAAGCCATGGGGAGAGGAGGGAGCATTGCAGAGGGATGGTTGGCATGGAGGACATGAGGTGGCATAAAGGGAACATAGAGGAGCAAACGTTGGCATAGAGAGTACATGAGGCCCAGAGGTTAGGTGAAGGACATAAATTGGCTTGGAAGATGTGAGAGGTCATTGAGGGTGGAAGAATGGAAAATATGTTAGCTTGCAGGATGTGAGAGCACTTGTGACTGGGTAAATGAGCGTTGGTTGTTATGGATGGTACAAAGGAGATGGGGATGGGTGGGGCCTGAGTTGAACGTGGATGCAGCACAGGAAGAGGGTGAAGAGTGAGGGGGTGTGAGGCCTGTGAGCTAGAGGGCCAACCTACTATTACAGCTGTAATGAATAGGACAGCCCCTGTTCCCCAAGGTGTCTGGCGTGACACTACAATAGATTCCCATATCACCACCAGCTCACCCTCAAAAAATGCACAGCCTCTCACAGTCCTGGGAATGGACTCACACATTTACATACGCTCCTCCTCATGGATATGCATTCACACTCATGCACCAATGTTCGCAATCTCATACATCCACCCACTCATTCATATACATGCTCACAATACACACACACACTCACCCACTCACTGACTCACTCATATAAATCCAGGTTCTGGGGGCAGATCCAACGAGTCAAGAATTTTCCCAACTCTGTGCACCAGTCTCAGCGGTATAAATCTATGCCCAATTCAGTCTGTACCCTCAGCAGGGCTAGTTTTGTGTGCTTAGTTAACATTTCGGAGTATCTCATGATGGCCTCGCCCAAATGAAATTACGATATTGAAAGTTTCACAGCAAGTTGAAAACAAAGCAAGAGGTTGTCAGTCCATTTTCCACACAGGAGGTAGTGAAAATGTACAGCATCTTTAGGGAAAAGTCATGTCAAATACTATCCATTGCCAGTTGAAGGCTGGACACTCAGTGACACAGAATTCTGTCGGTGAGTGAAAACAGTTTTGATACCTGCAGATACTTTCAGTCAGTTGGCCCTCTGTCACCAGGAAAATTACACAAGATTCCACAGGTCCAGTTGGGAAGGTTAAACTAAGAAGATAATATCAAAAGAACTTAAAGAATTTTCAAGACATTGCACGAAGGGCTAATGGAGACAGACACAAACGGTTTTACCTTCTAGGCATCAAATTGTATCAGGAATGTAATATGCAAAAATGAATTCCAGAGAAAAGGGAATTTCAGATGTATGTAAAAACAAATTCTCTGTTATTTCCAACAGTATTATTAAATTATTGAAAATTATATCAAACGTGTGTTTCTAATACAACTCATTTTAAGTAGGTGTAGCTTTACATAAGCACCATATGTCTCAGGTTTTATTGATGTAGTAATCATCATTTGCATGAATCTTTTTAGTTGAGCAATATTTGCTGTTTTCGAGTTGGTAAAGATGATTTCAAAGCTATTTGGCAGCAACAGGACAGTGTTGACCTAACAGTTTTGTCAGATCACTATGACTCCACTTATGCAGCCCTTTCACCCTTGAGTTCTGTGATGGGGAGTTAAGCTGCCATCTGTCCCAATAAATTGTGACAAACGTTTCTAATTCTGAGGTGCAAATAGACAGCATTTGTTTTGTATGCTTTACCTGTTTGCTTTAAGCAATGAACAGCCTCACCAGATTTTAAAAGGATCAGATCTTAAAAGACCATCAGAAAACAACTTTTAAAAAAAAAGTCAATATTGTGTGGCTCAGAGAGGGACCGTCAGCCCCAGCAAGACCACCACCCCACAATGGCTGCAATGGTTTGACTGAAACTTGCAATGTCGTTGTTACCGTTGTTAAATCTCGACCTGGGTCTGCAGATGGCCAGTCACCATTCACCTTCATCTGACCACAGCGTCCATAATTTGATGTTATCCTTTCTTACAGTGTCCGAGTCACACTATCACACACCCAGGCTTCAGGCATCGACTCAGTTAACAGACTGCTGGATAACTTGGTTTTTCATACCTCATTATCATGGTATTTCAAGCTCCTGGCTATGCAGAATGGCAAGATTAGAAACAATTCCTTATCTACCTCCTCCTGTTTGCACGGCAGAAAGATTCCCGTGATTCCCCTCCTGTTGATGGGCCCTTGGTTAATATCATTGTTCAGGCTCTAATGTTTCTTCCATTTTGCCAGAGTCACTGCAGTGACTGTGAGTTAGGATTCAAGTTAACTTATTCCCTTTGTGCATTGAGGTTCATCTCCTTCATTATGCTTCAAATTTAAGTTATAGTGTTTTAATGATTTGTGTAATTTACTTCAAAACATGACACATTACTGACAGGTGGAGTGGGAGGGGAGTTGAAGTGTTCGGCCACGGGGTGGTGGGATTGGTTGTTGTGGGTGTCCCGGACATGTTCTATGAAGCATTCTGCAAGTAGGCACTCTCATCAACCTTCCCCCCCCCCCCCCCCCCCCCCGCCCCAGCCCACCCCCTTCCCATTTATCTCTCCACCCCCTTGACTCACAAGCCTCATTCCTGATGAAGGACTCTTGCCCGAAACATCGATTCTCCTGCTCCTCGGATGCTGCCTGGCCTGCTGTGCTTTTCCAGCACCACACTCTTCAACTCTAATCCACCCTAACCTGCACATCTTTGGGCTGTGGGAGGAAACCGGAGCACCCGGAGGGAACCCACACAGACATTGTTGCAAAAAAAAGGATTATCCACGTAAAGTTTGACTGGCACATTTTTCTCAGATTATCTCTTGTGTAGGATTTTCTTCAGAATATCAAATAAGTGCACACCTTTTCTGTTATTTATAATAGTGCCAGTGATTCAAAAGTTAACGTGCTTTTAATTCATATTAAAATGTTCTTGACTTCCAAAGCCAATGGACAACATTTGATATTCTTTCCCATTGTTAAAATGAGAAACCTTTCCACACTAAAATATTCACCTGAAGGCTGTCATGTGCAGCATCGCTAAAAGATCCAGCTTCATATTTTCTGGGTTATCCAAGACTCGAATGCTCAATGTGCATGTTTCTAACTTTAAGCTCTTTAGTGTTAATTTGCTCTCAAGACATCCTCAACAGTACTATAATTCACCCTAATACTCAGTCCCATAATGTCATGACCTGCATCAGGTCTGATCTGAGTGCACAGTCAGTTTAACAATATGGTTTCATCTTTCTTCAAAGATCTGACCCCATTTATCGGAACATGACCCAAAATCACTCCCAGATTATGAGTAAATTACTGCAGATGCTGGAAGCTGTACTAAAAACAAAAAAAATACTGAAAATCACAGTGGGTTAGACACTCTCCATGGAGAGAAAGCAAGATGACTCTTCATTAGAGCACTCCCGACTTATTCTGCTTAATATCCAAGCCAATGTTTTTAAAAGCCTCCAAAGCCTGACTTCCAATCTTAAGTTGCATTTTTATTTTATCCAGCACAATCCATTCAAATTCCATACGACTAACCATTACCCTGCAGACAATCATTTCATGGGTTGTAAAAATTCCTGCTAATTTCTCTTTGGAATATAGTAAAAGTAAAGTTACTCTAGTCCTGCTCTCCCATGAGAGAAAGACAACTACTAGTGAGTTTAACCTGAAGTTCACCACACCTTAGGTGATGAGAGAGGTTGAGAAGGAGAGTCCTTCACAATAATCTCAGCCATTGTGGGAATTAAACTCACACTGTTGGCATCTCTCTCCACAATAAACTGGCCATCCAGCCAACTGAGCTAACCATATGTAATGTACTGCAAAGGTTGCCATGACTCTACCAATGAGGAGAAAGTGAGGTCTGCAGATGCTGGAGATCAGAGCTGAAAATGTGTTGCTGGAAAAGCGCAGCAGGTCAGGCAGCATCCAGGGAACAGGAGAATCGACGTTTCGGGCATAAGCCCTTCTTCAGGAATGAGGAAAGTGTGTCCAGCAGGCTAAGATAAAAGGTAGGGAGGAGGGACTTGGGGGAGGGGCGTTGGAAATGCGATAGGTGGAAAGAGGTCAAGGTGAGGGTGATAGGTCAGACTGGGGTGGGGGCGGAGAGGTCAGGAAGAAGATTGCAGGTTAGGAAGGCGGTGCTGAGTTCGATGGATTTGACTGAGACAAGGTGGGGGGAGGGGAAATGAGGAAACTGGTGAAATCCGAGTTCATCCCTTGTGGTTGGAGGGTTCCTAGGCGGAAGATGAGGCGCTCTTCCTCCAACCGGCGTGTTGTTGTGGTCTGGCGATGGAGGAGTCTAAAGACCTGCATATCCTTGGTGGAGTGGGAGGGGGAGTTGAAATGTTGAGCAACGGGGTGGTTGGGTTGGTTGGTCCGGGTGTCCCAGAGGTGTTCTCTGAAACGCTCCGCAAGTAGGCGACCTGTCTCCCCAATATAGAGGAGGCCACATCGGGTGCAGAGGATGCAATAGATGATGTGTGTGGAGGTGCAGGTGAATCTGTGGCGGATATGGAAGTTTCCTTTGGGGCCTTGGAGGGAGGTGAGGGGGGAGGTGTGGGCGCAAGTCTTGCCTCTACCAATGACTACGCATGAAACTGGACCTTGTTTTTATGCATGAGAGTGAGCAATGTGATGTTTGAACAGGATTATTCTCACCTCAGCTCTCATTTGTCTAAATAGTCAATAACTTGGACATGATTCAGACATGCAATCAAGTTTGGCGATACTTTACCCTAACATAATTAAATTGGACATGACACAACATTTTGAAGTTGGCTTAGTATGCTAAGTTAACATGTTAAATACCACAATTGATAACAGGCTATAACAAATATAAAGGTAAGACACATATATGTGATTCAAATATTTTCTTCTATTCAATGAAGAATGACCCGTAGTGGCTCATCATATGTTTTTGCTGTTTGTGTTGCTGCTGGAAGTGCAATTGTATAAGTATCTCGACAAAGGGTCTCAGCCCAAAGCGTTCACTTGCCTGCTCTTCAGATGCTCTCTGACCTCCTGTGCTCTTCCAGTTTCACATCTTTCACTCTGGTTTCCAGCGTCTGCATTCCTTACTGTCTACAATTTTGTAAAGCATTGACCATCTTTTTTGATGCTTTCTGTTTCTGTTCTGTAGTCATGATTCCAAGATCCAACCGTTGTAATACACTGAGTTTGTTCAGGGCCCAGTCTCAACAGATCCAATATTCTTGGGCTGGAGGCAGGCAAAGATTCCGATAGGATCCAGGTGCTGATAGTTTTCCAGTGGTCTCTTGTGGAAAGTGTGTGAGAAGCCTAGTTAAGAATAGAATCTGGCTCGTTTATCTGATCTGTCCATTTGGAAAGTATTAATATTGTTGTGATTTGTTTGAGGTGATGGAGAATTTCAATGAAGCTACAACAATAGGAATCAGTGTATTCAGGACAGGAAAAGATTAGTCGGAAGATTTTTTTAAAAACTGTGTTAAAACTATTACTTTTTAAAATGTTCTGTTAATATTTATCTGTATATTTACAAAACTGCTTCATGAAACTGAAAGCTGCCATCAATCTTTTTGTTTCTTGCACAGATCAGAGAGCTGGCATATGTTTTTACAGCCTGGTAAATGGTCGCTGTGCTCAGGAGCGGGCAGGACGTTACACCAAGATGCAGTGTTGCTGTGAATCTGGGCGCTGTTGGGCCCTTGGCTCTGTTCCAGAGATGTGCCCAATCAGAGGTTCTGGTAAGAAAAAAATACAGCAGTCTCAAAAGCAAATGATAATGAGGTAACATCAGATAATGGTTAAGGTGTGACCCCTTGCACTGTCACCCAGAATACCTGCTGAAATTATCAACCAAGGTATAAGATGTTGTCATGTTGTCCTGGAATGCTTATACAAGTGGTTAGTTATTGATTTCTTAACTAGGAGACTTTGCCTTTCTAGTCAAACTTTCCAGTACCCAGTGTGAAGTATCTCTTATGTTTTGATACCTTTATTTCTCTTTCCTATACCATCTCTACCCTAACCCTGGCACATGTTTTCTACCTTTCCCTGTTACCCCTCTTTTCATCCTTCACTTGTCCTGTCTCATCTTTTCTCCTTGTTCTCTCCTCATTCCCATCTCTTCTCATTCACCACCATGCATGACTCCTCAGAGTTCATGTTCAGTTGAAACAAGATCTGGACAATATGCAGGCTTGGGCTGAAAAGTATCATTTTGTGCCACACAAATGTCAGGCAATGAATGTCTCTAATAATAGACAATCTAATCATCACACCTTGACCTTTAGTTGTGTGGTCATCACTGAATCCCTCACTATCAGCATTCAGAGGGGTTACCATTAACCAGAAACTCAATTGGACTCATCACATAAACACAGTGGCTACAAGAGCAGGTCATGGCTAGGAATATTGCAGCAAATGGCTCACCTGACTCCCCAAAGCCTGTCCATCATCTACAAGGCATAAGCCAGCACTGTGATAGAATACCCTGACTTACCTGGATAGGGGCAGCTCCAAAACCACTCATGAAGCTTGACACCATCCAGCACAAAGCAACCTTCCTGATTGGCATCACATCCACAATAATCCACTCCCTCCACCAACAATGTTTAGGAGCAGCAGTCTGTCTACAACATGCTGCAGAAATTCAGCAAAGATCCTCAGACAGAACCTTTCAACCCACAATCATTTCTTTCGAGAAGGACTAGGGCAGCAGATACATGGGAAAACCATCACCTTCAAGTTCCCCTTCAAGCCACTCACCATCCTGACTTGGAAATATATCACTGTTTCTTCACTGTTGCTGGGTCAAATCTTGGAATTCTCTCCCTAAGTGCATTGTGGGTCAACCCTACAGCATGTGCTCTGCAGCAGTTCAAGAAGACATCTCCCACCACCTTCTCAAGGACAAATGGGAATGGGCAATAAATTCTGGCCGAGCCAGTGATGCCCATGTCCTACAAGAGTAAAAGAAAAATCACCCAACAAACATCTTTTGGATCAAGGAATGGGAAACACAGCATTTCACAAACAAGTTTTTTTGTGACAAATGGCAGGTTTAGAATTACCACAGCAAGAGTGGTCCCTGCTAAGCATGTTCAGGATGCGCCAGGTCCCCTTGCAGCCAAACACCACTACTGGGCTCTCAGTGCAAAGGCATTGTGTACTGGTGGAGACACAGAACAATATAGTACAGTCCAAAGGAATGTGCTGCCTATGTTCGAAATGGCAAACGAATCATCCTGCACCTCAAGTGACCAGGTGGGGAAGCTGTCAATTGGCTTTGGAGATTGGCATTCAATGAATAAATGAACCTCATTACTGTTGAACATCTACTCTCTGCTGCCTCTGCCCATATCAATTCCTTCTCTTGTGACATGCTTGTCGCTTGATCTAATCCCAGCATGACCCCATCGATGTGGGTTTATCAGTTCTCAAAAAGAGTACACTTGTAGGGTGTGGGCTCTAGTGCCCTGGTTTCTTTTGTATAACCTGGTGCTTTGTATTTTGGACACTGGTATTCCCCCTCCACCATAAAACTCAGAGGAGCTGCAGGAAGAGGTCAGAAGAGCAAACCTTTGAAAACAGTAACCTGTGGACTGCTGAAGTTTCCCAGCACACCTCTGTCTTCAACATGCTGTCAGACAATGAGGAGAGCATGTCAATCTCCTCAACTCCAAATTCCAATCAATTTTCACCCACTCCATCAGGAAGGCCCATTTGACCTTGCTCCCTCCGAGCTATCCTGCTGGTGTTTGCGACTTCTTCCTTTGTGGCAGTAGGTATTGTGCGCTCCTACAGAGGTGATGAGGGTGGTGCTGGTAAAGCACAGCCGGTCAAGCAGCACTGGACGAGCAGGAGAGTCGATGTTTCGAGCATCAGCACCACATGTTTTGACTCTGATCTCCAACATTTGCATCCTTCATTTTTTCCACTCCCGCAGAGGCCCTAACATTGTGAGTCTTTTCTCCAGCATGGATCAAAGAGGAAGACGTAAGGCAATGTTGATCTCTGTGACCAGTGACAGTGTCATATCTGTTCAAGTAAGTTCTCAACAGTGCCTTGCTGTGAGGTCAGTCAGTATTCTGTGGACACTTGCCTCCCCTGGTCCAAAGCAGAGTTCAGGCTCCTCAGCTGGAATGTCTGCTTGAGTTTGTCGCTGTCCTGTCAGTCTGCCATTAATGTCACTGTGGCAGGGTAATGAAGATGAATTGGAACTTTCGCAATCCTGTTCCTCTCAGCCAACTCCCTGCTGTGGGTGGTCTCAGTCACATGCAGCTCTTCCAGTGTGGGTATTAGTGGGTGATCGTCTCCTTCCGCCCTCTAGAAAAAGGTCCACCCTGCTCTCCCTCACCACCTCCAGAACGATCTCAAGGTTGGCTTTGGAGAATTAAGATGTAGCCCTGCTAAAAGCAGAGCCCTGCCTTCCCTCCTGAATCCTTGGTGCACCATTTTCATTACATTAAACAGTGACCACAGCTGTGGCTGTCAGGATGCTTTAGAACACGGTCTGCGGGTACACTCTGTCACCTGCAGCTGGTATTTGACTGCCCAATAAACGTACCCTCCCACACAGGAGCCTCAGTGAAACTCAGTGACAGGCTGTAACTATTCCTTCCCACATTTCAGTCCCTGGTGAGTCAGGACCACTGTCTGGACATCAGTTTCCTGGATCCAAAGTAAAATTCTGCACATGGCCCCTTCTACCGTCCTGACATAGGCATTTTGTTTTGTTCTTTCTTTCCATTCCCTAGTTCCTGCCTCTGGACTCACATCAAATCCATTCCATCTCTAACTTTTCCATTCCTGATGAAGCCTCAATTCATTTTATTTCTTAAACAAAGACAGGAAGTGCCAGAGAAATTCAGGTCAGGCATCATCTATGGATGGAGAAACAGAGTTTACAATTTGAGTCCGGTGACACTCCCTCTATCTTTTAAGACGTTGCATGATCTGCTGAGTATTTCCAAAATTCTTTCTCTTCTGTTTCAGATTTTGAGGAGTGAGCAGTGTTTTGCTTTTGAACAATCCTAAGTTGATGTCAGTGACACATAGTTGATTCATCATGTTCCATATTCCTCCATTGGCTGTACTGTTTAATAGCACCTCAGTTTTTGAAAAGAAAGAACATAATTATAATTGCATAGTTATAAGTCCTCAGGTCATTTTAAAAAGACTTTCATTTAAGTAATGCCTTTCAGACCTACCAGACGTCTCAAAATGTTTTACAACAAATTAAATACCTTGGAAGTGTTGTAATATAGGAAGCGCAACAGCTGTTTTGAGAACAAATTCCATCAACAGCTATGTGATAGTCTTGATCGTGGTACAATTATTGGCCAGTCCACTGGAATGAACTCCACATTACCTCATCTTTGTCCATCTGTGAGATCACACAGGGCCTTGGTTGAACATCTTGTCCACGAATAACCATTAGGAACATTATGATATTATTAATAAGAGGTCCTAACTTTATGTATATTCTTTAACTCAGACGAATATCGCAGACTTTGCATTGAGGGTGCTCCTGTTGTACAAGGTGTTCCACAGCATGGATCAAATTCTAGACAGGGATTTGACACTCCAGGTTTACCTAGTTTTGAATTTGGTGGAGATGTCTTTGGACCGCACGATCCTGCTGTCAGACCTGCCACTGTCGGTGGTGGCCCCGGGGGAGGTACAGGTGGAGGTGCAATCTTTAATGGACAACGTAGAATTCCAGGGATTGGTAAGTTTGAATTCCATGTCTTTCTATTTGTAATAATGTGTACTTTTAAAAATTGCTAATAGTAAAGACGAGGAAACAAAGGCAAAAAATCCTGTATCCTCGATGGGAAATGTGTATTGTATCCCGCAGAATTCCCAACGTAGCAGACTGAGGAAATTGCCCGAGAAACAGAAGATATCCCAGGGTAATTCTTGTAAATGTGAAACCCTCCGAAACGAGCCATTTAATTCAAAAAAGCCTGGCAGATTCCACTGCAGTTAAATAAATAGATCGCCAGGAAATGTTGAATAATTAAATCCTGGGTAACTGTTACACTAAGCCTCCTATCAGGTTACAACACACACACCAACTAAAACTCCCCCAGAAACTTTACACAGCCCCACCAGATCCTCATCCAACTCTCCCACAACCATCAGCACCTGCCCTGACCTGGATAATAACCCACCACTGGATGATGACTCCCTGTTATTTGGGACCTGAGAAACCCCTCACACCCGAGCACAGCCTTCCTCAGCTAGTCCACCAATGCTGCCCCACCAGACATGACCAGCCCCTCCCCAATCAGACCCAATATTTCCCACTCATTCCAACCTATCCTGGACACTCCATCACTCACCTAGCCCCCTTCCTACTTTGTATACTAGCAACCTACTTACCTGGCATTCTATCCCCTATTCCTAACCTCACTCGTACCTCACATATTCACTCTTTCACAGGAGCTACCAAAGTGACTGTGATGCTGAATATTTATAATACACAACACGGTAACCGAATGCTGTGAGGAAAGGAGTATGGTTTGCCTTTTCTTGTCTAACCATGGCCAATCCACCTAACCCGTACATCTTTAGACTGTGGGAGGAAGCCAGAGCACCCAGTGGAGATCCACACAGACACAGGAAAAACGTGCAAAATCCACAGAGACAGTCACATGATGCTGGAATTGAACCCGGGTCCCGGATGCTGTGAGGCAGCAGTGCTAACCACTGAGCCACCATGCCACCCAAATTGGCCACTTAAGCGGGCCATCCTCTACTATCCCCTCCACTGACTGAATTGCCCCCATGATGGTGAGAAAGCAGTGAGCTCTCTACGCTCCACCAGCCCTCCACCTCCACAATCGCGTCTCCCAGCTCACTCCTCCAGGCATCGTGAATTCTCAGTGATGAGGTAACAGGATTGAGCCAAATTGTTGGACAAACAGAGACTAATTATATGAATATTTAACTCTGGGTTGTTCTTTATGAATTTTAAATATAAACAACTACCAAGAATTTCATGTTTGAAAAGATAAAGCTTCTACAAAGAGAGATTGAAATGTGATTTGTCCTTCCATATAAACCTTCCCCAAAGCAAAGCCATTTTAACATTGAACCCTTTATTAAATTGTTGACATTGTTTTATTATTAAATGAAAACGTGAATTTCTTTCAGGCACTGTTTCCATTAATCAAACAAACATAGATGTCTGTAAACACTTCACCAATCTCTGTCTGAATGGGCGCTGTATCCCCACACCAACAAGTTACCGTTGTGAATGCTATATGGGTTTCAAGCAAGATCTACGCAGAGAATGTGTTGGTAAGAATCATTCATTCATTTTAACCATTAAAAAGTAAACGCTTCCAAAGTGATGCTCACCTTTCCCTGACACTACCAGTTTATGTTTTAACGAAAGGAAGGTTATTTAAAGTGTGGAAGCCCATTGTTTTCCATTACTGATAGACGATGCTTGTGTGTTTTGCAATATTTCAAATGCTTTCCAAGTGCAGGACTCCAGTCACTATGAATTAATAGACATTATTGTTATCAAAATTATGTACCACCGAACACATAAATAAAAGTGATGGAGAAATTACTTCCCTTGCCTTTTGCATTGGGAGTCCATGTACGGTGTTCCTCTTCTTCAGTTGGTGAACACGCTTCTGAAATTAAGCTATAATCTATTTTAGTCACAAGAACTTGAATGAAAAAAATGATTCTGGCCAAATTTCCTTAGGCACAGAAAGTCAGACTGAGCTTCCAATCTGATTAAAATCCTGCCTGTTTTTACAAGGATTGGAGCTTCAACCTATTCCTTACAATGTCAATTCTGTTAATAGCAGTGGGTCAGGAAGGAAGTGCAGCCTAAGCTGGTGTTTCAGCTTCCACAACCGTTCATATCTCTGCAAACACTGCAAAGTGCAGAGGCTTGGGGAGCCTTGTTGCAATATAATGAGCGAAAGGTCTGAAGGTCTATTATAGTCTTTACTGTCATTAAAAAATAATTCCAGTTGGATGGATATGGACCGAGGGCAGGCAGAAGGGATTAGTTTAATTTGGCGTCATCACCGTGGGCTGAAGGGCCCATTTCTGTGCTGTACTGTTCTATGTTCTATGATCATAAAAGTTAGTTCAAAACTTGCAGATCTGTCAAATAATTTCATCATTACCAAAATGAATAAACTACTTCATAACCCCTCATTAAGGACAGCCAATTCTTTACTAATTTCTTTGAGCTGTCAATCATACTCTGAGTTTATGATTACCTGCTGAGATAATTATGCAATGTGGAATGCAGCCAGCACTACCAGTGATGTAACAGCCCGAAGGTTAATATCAGCAAATAACTATTGTAATTGATAGAACAGATAGATAGATCAAACCTCATTAACATAGGCAGTCCTTTTTTAAAACTTTTAATGGACTGGGGATTGAAATAACCTCGGAGTTTGAGGTTCTCGATCTAACATTGGCACAGGCAAAATTGTTTTTAATAAAGGAGGAGCACGTTACTGCAGATGCTAGAATCTGTACTGAAAGCAACAAATACTGGAGTCAGGCAGCATCCGTGGAGAGAGAGCAAGCTAACCTTTTGGGTCTAGATGACTCTTCATCAGAAATGAAGATGTTTTTAGGAATTTGCAGATCTGTGATTTAACATCCTTGAAATAAACATTTAATGAGTGTACCAACCTTTGAAAGGAAATTTAGTTTTCGAATAACACAAAATGAATTTTCATAATTTTAATTTCAATGAAAAGTAGTTGTGAATGAAATAAAAATGCAGAAGAAATCAATAAACATGAATTGAGAATAACAAAAAATGAATTACAGTACAAAATGTTTTAATACTGTAACATTGGTAAAGATTTAATTGGAAGAGGGTCAACTGATATATCTATGGAATTTGACTGTCTGAAATATCACTTACATTATATGCATTGGTCTGTGTAGATGTTGATGAGTGTACATCGAGCCCCTGTACAAATGGTGACTGTATTAACACTCCGGGTTCCTACCATTGTAAATGCCACACTGGATTCCAGGGCACGCCCACTAAGCAAGCCTGCATTGGTAAGTGATAAAACAAAAATAGCAATAAATCTCAATGGAAATAGAAATTGCTCAAATATAAAGTTGGAAAAGCAGTATTTGTGAAATGATAAGTTGTTATTTCAGGCGACAACAGAATATGCCACACAATATTCATACTTTTAACAATTTCATTTTGTTTCTGGATTCATAATTATTTTGTAGAACTTTGCTTGCATCTCTTACAATCGCTACCTTTGTGTAGCGATCGTAATGAGGTCAGCAAGTTGGATGTCATAAAATGTGAGTTCCCTAATTGGGCGAGATTAACAGCCCCAATCAGGGAGTCCTGACTGATAGATATGAACAGGAGTGTCAGACATCCTGTTCACTCTGAGAATTGGCTGTGACAAAGCTGGATCAGTGTCACGGACTCTCAATGTGTGAATAAAGGGTGACTTGGTGACAGGATACTGACCTCTGCAGAGTTACTTCATCTTCATTCACAATATTCTATGGACAGCTATACATTTAGCAACTTTGTACCATTAAAGATCATTAAGAGTTGAATTCTGTCCACTGTCTGCAACAGTGTGATGGAAAACTCCCCACTTGCCTGGATGGGCGCAGCTCCAACAACACTCAAGAAGCTTGGCACCATCCAGGACAAAGCAGCCACTTGATTGGCACCACATCCATAAACCTCTACTCCCTCCATCACCGACACTAGGTAGCATCTGTGTGCAGTGTCTACAAGATGCACTGCAGAAATTCCACAAAATCCCTTGACAGCACCTTCTAAACCGACGACCACTTCCATCTAAAAGGACAAGGGCAGCAGATACATGGGACATCACCCCCTGCAAGTTCCCCTCCGAGCCACTCACCATCTTGACTTGGAAATATATCACTGTTCCTTCACAGCCACTGAGTCTAAATCCTGGGGTTCCCTACCTAAAGGCATTGTGGGTATACCGAAAGCACATGGACTGCAGCGGTTCAAGAAGGCAGCTCACCCCCACCTTCTCAAGGGGCATTTAGGGATGGCTGGCCACCCAGTAACATTGACATCCCACAAAAATGAATCAAAAAGCATTGCTTGTTCTATTCATTCAATGTACTGAGTACTCATGACAAAATGCAAATTCTCAGTCTAAATTTATGATGTACATGACCAAGGCAATCCAACTTTAGTTGATCATTTTGTTGTGTTAGTTTATCTAAGATGCATTTAGGTTTCACAAGTGTCTCTTATCTGGGAGGTATGAAGCTAAGCATCATTATCCTAAATGGATACCTAAATTCAGAGTTGGTTCCATTTCGATGTCAAGTATGCATAAAATAAAGCTTGGTTGCAATGATGAAATTGTCTGTCCACAATCCATAACTGATGGTCACCTTTACCCAGTCTACTGAATCAGCCAATGAGAAGTTGAGTCCCACATACCAAAGGGTTTGAGGTTTAGTATCTGGATTATGTTGAATGAATGTTTTGTGGCTTAGGATGTATTAACTCATCCAGGATTTTCACTATTCCTCCTTTGTGCTATTAAGTTCCAAGCATACATTCTGGTAAGGATTAACAGAATCCACATCAAGTTATTTGAGTTAAGTAACAATAGTCACTGGTCAAGATATAGAAAATCATCAACACTGTTGGAGAGGGGAGAACTTAGTGATACAAAGGAAATTTTAAAAATACGCACTTAACTAATGATATGAAGCCCTATTGACAATTGTGAAACAATAATCAGATTTTGGTTATGGTTGTTCAGGTAGTAAACAAAGGAAGAGAATGCCAAGCATAAAACACTGGATAAATTTTTAAATTTAAAATCCCTTTTCACCCTTGCTCATTATATTCCTCAGATATTAGATTGCCCTGTTTTTTCCATAGCCAAGGGTATGGCCATATCATCCTTTGGAAATACCTTGATCAATTCAACTCTTAAGATGATGACTGACGTTTATACTCTTCTGTGCTCACAGACCTTCAGAAAAATCACAACAATGATTTGCAAAACAAATTTATATTCACGCTTTGTTTTCTGCAGAGCAGAGTTACAGAAGCTTTTTGTGGGCTGCATTTCTGTTCACCATGAAACCTTCAGACCGTGTGTTGGCCTGTTATGCAATGCTCTGATATTCAAGCACAAATGGGCACCAAAGGGTTCAATGTACTAGATGCCACCTGCACAGACTCTCTCGTGTCAAAAATACAGGCCTGACATCTTTTAAGTTGCGATGTAGGCAACCAGGATGTGTAAAAAAGTATGGTGAAGGTTGAAACCTTTTTGCGATGTTGATCTGCCCCAGCCACATACTTTGCTTAGCAGTTCATGGTGCTAATAGGCAGAAGGTTCTGATTTAAGGACTCATTTATAAGCACTTGGTTGGTTGCTGGTTTGTCTGTTGAGGCCACTGATTAATTTCTAGATGTGTTTTGGTGTCTGACAGAAAAGTTAATTATAACTTCCGAAAAGGAGTTATTATTGATGCAGTGGTGTCTTTGTCTGCAATGATTTAACACAATTATGGGTGGTCTGGCACGGTGACCTTTGTATGTGAGGCTGGAATTGATCAGGAGAAGCTGAGACCTGGAAAGGGCACAGGGCAAATGTCAATACTCACAGCAAGTCTCAAGTTTCCCATCATACTTACTTGTGAAAGTTTGGTTTCATTACTAATCTTAGCAATCTTGATGTTAGAAGTTATACAATCTTCAAGATGTAAATACGTTTTTTCATGAAACTCAAAACAAGGGTATTTCTGGAATTGTTAAATGAGTTTGATAATTTTATTAAAGCACTTTTGAAACTATTTGAGATGCCTTCAATACATTGTAGAGGATGCAAAAGAGCATGTTTGGCCTATTGTGCTGAATAGATGATATAACCCACTAAATTCATGTCAGTTGTCAGGTCATTGCTGGAATAGCAGAGAGTTTAGGAGGAGTTATCTGCCCTGGTATAGATTATGTATTTATTATCAATTTCATTGCCTCTTTTTTGAAAAACAATTGACAGATCCAGGTGAAGCAAAGTTCTAGTAATATAACATTCACTGAAATAATCTTGGTAATTATCAGTGTGTTAAGATATTTCATTCACGCTAACATAGCCAGTTTTGTTAGACATGTCTGAGAACCCAACTATTAGGAACACTTTTGGTCATTCTGAACCTTGCATGTCACAAGTTTCTGCTGGGTAAAAGATGCTTTATTGAAAATTTTGACTTTATTTAGTTTGGATTAGAAATACCAGTGAACCACGGCATTTCCCCACAGTACTAGACTGGGAAGGCAATTTGGAAAGGCACAGTGTGGTCTCCCACTTTATTGATGCTCAATGTGCCAATGTAAGTAAAGGGAGAACATCGGAATGGTGTTATTGGACATGTTCAATTTAGTTTCACACAAAGAATTTTATTTTAGATTTCCTCAATATATACAGCCACATATGCTTGTTGCATTGTTATAAACCAAAAAGCACCAAATCATGATTTTAAAAATCAGAAGTCGCATGACACCAGGTTATAGTCCAACAGGTTTATTTGAAATCACAAGCTTTCAGAGCGCTGCTCCTTCATCAGGTGACTTCGCACCATAATGTTAAAAAGTTTTTTAAGAAAGGTATGATTGAATGTTTGCTTATTTTTGTTTGGTAAAAATTAAATAGAGAATAACTTTGAGAAAGAGATCTGGTAGGAAAAGCTTGAGAGACAGAAGGATATATACAGATGGAAGAAAAGAGTGAGAAAATGGGAGGGATTTGAAAATGAATGACTATTCGTGACTGTGAAGTTTAGATATTAGGAGATGCATATAAATAGCCTTGGGATTTATTTTAATCCTGTTTGCCAAGGTCATTTTGTGGCTCCCTTTAGACTTCCTAACTCCTTGTTAAAGTTTTTTTCTGCTTTTTTTTTAATTCCGTGAGGGTTCTGCCTATCTTCAGGTTTCTAAAGTTAACTAGGGAAAGGGTAGGTCCACTCAAGGATGAAGGAGCGAATTGATGTGTAGGGCGGGTCCTTAACAAATATTTAAAGTAAATACTTAAATACTTTACAAATCAATATTCACAAAGGTCAAGGACATTGTTGATGCTGAGTCTAGAGAAGGGTATTCTAGGGCATGTCATTATAAAAAGGAGGAGATGTTGATAAGCTAATACAAAAGGTGAAATCACATGGGATCCATGATGAGTTGGTAAGATGGATACAGAACTGGCTTGGTCATAGAATACAGAGAGTAGCTTTGGAAGGGCTTCTCTCTGACACCAATGGTGTCCCTCAGGGATCACTGCTGGGACACCTCTTTGGTAATGTATATACTTTCATTCCTATGTAACCGTAAAGGTTCTGTTCCTGAGGATCCCCACAACTGATTAAATATGCAAGTGCAGAGCTCGTTTAACAGTAAGTTAAAAAAGGTTAAAAATATGTTAAAAATCACAGATATGTGAGTTTTGCCCGTGGGTGTTAATCTTGTTGATATTTATTTCTTGGGTGCTGATAGGCAAATTCATGAGATACTGAGGAATTATTGCAAATGATTTGTAGGAGAATGTAGGTCTGGTTAGTAAGATTGCAAATGACATAAAAGATTGGGGGAGCTGCAGATACTGAGGAGGGTGATGTTTTTATGAAATTATGAAAGGAGAATTATGAAAAGCAAAGATAGAGTGGATAACTGGAGTCTTTTTCCCAGGGTAGAAATGTCAATTACGAGGGGATATAGGTTTAGGGTAACAGGCGGTAAGTTTAAAAGAGATATGAGAAGCAGGTTTTTCACACAGAGGGTGATAAGTGCCTGGAATGCGCTGCCAGAGGAGGTTGTAAAGGCGGATACAACAGCAACATTTAAGAAGTGTCTTGACAGATCCATGACTAGACAGGAAATAGAGAGATATGGACCATGTGGAGACAAAAGGTTTTAGTTTCACAACATGTCTTGTGTCAGCCAAGGTTCAGTGGGCCAAAGGGCCTATTCCTGTTCTGTACTGTTCATAGAATCATAGAACCATAGAATTCCAAGGTAAGTTCTGATATTGCTTATACACCTTTGAATCAGTTTTGATACAGTTGCAACCCTCTCTTTGTGTCTTTTCATATCACTGCTTGTTTCTCATTTCAGATATTGATGAGTGTATTCAAAATGGACTTCTTTGTAAAAATGGTCGTTGTGTGAACACAGATGGTAGTTTCCAGTGTATTTGTAATGCTGGGTTCGAACTGACTCCAGATGGAAAGAATTGTATTGGTAAGAGATACTGGCCCTCCAATTACACTGGAAACCAATGCACGGACAAAGGACATGTTGCTTTCTATCAAACTTTGCTTTTCCTTGCTTTGGAGTAAATATCATTACTTCACCAAGTATTATATTGATATTTAAGTTGAAAAGAGGAGAAGGTTGAGCGACTGAGTGACAACAGTAACTTGCTATGACGTAGAAGGTGTGGAGGGAATTCAAATTATTTCCATTCCCTTTAACCCACAGCTTTGTAAATCCATTTGTGTGGTATTACTTTATCAGAAACAATAATAATTTGAATCTCTACATTATCAAATGCACTTCATAAATAGAAATATGTAAGCAACGCGACATTGGCTGAGGGAGGAAAAGATTAGGGACAGGTGACCAAAAGCTGGATTAAACATATCCGTTATTGAAAATGTTTTTTAAAGGATGAAAGGAAATTGGAAAAGCACCAGGTTCATACAGCTCCAGAAAGCCAGCCCAGTGTTAATAATGGAGCAAAGGGATTGTGCAGAAGCCATTGTGGGTTGGCGAGGAGGGGATGAGGAGCAATCGGGGCATGTTGCAGGTGAGATTTGAACTGTGGCCTTCTGGCTCAGACTTAGGGACAGTATCACTGCGCCACCAAAGCCCCTAGTGGCCATGACATACTGAATGGAGCACAACTCTCAGGTTTGCTGAAAATGAATCCTACAGCCCTTTGAACTCTTATCAGTAAGGACGGATTATCAAGATCCTGGGAACTCCATCACCTCCAGATTGTCCTATCAGTCAGATACAGTTTGTCTTTGACAAGTATCATTGTCCCTTCATATGCAGGTACAGCATGTAATTAGGAAGGTGAATGGAATGCTGTTGTTTATTAGAAATGGAATAGAATACCAAAGACTAGAATGTCTCCTGCAGCTGTAGGTTTTGCTGAGACTACACCTGGAGGCTGATCTCCATAACTGAGAATGAAATATTTAATTGCTTTCAAAGCAGTTCAGAGATGATTTGTTTGACTCATTCCTAGGATGAAAGGCTTATTTTACAAACAAATTTGAAGAGATTATGTAGGTCTATGTTCATTTTAAAACAGAGATGAGCAGGAACGCTTTTCTCCCAGAGTGTCTTATATAGAATTCTCTTCGTGAGAAGGTAGTGGAGGCTGTGTCTTTAAATTAATTCAAAGCTGAGTTAGATAGATGTTTGGTAGACAAGGGAGCCGAGAGTAAGGAGATCCGCATGGGCATGTGTTTATCTAAATTAAACTCCATCTGCCATTCCTCAGACCACTAGTCCATCTGATGAAGGTCCTGTTATACTCTGAGATAACTTTCTTCATTGTCCACTATACCACCAATTGTCATCAACAAACTTACTAATCATGCCAAATGGATCAAAACTTTGTCTTCGGTCAGACAATATTTTCAACCAATGCCTCCTTCATTCTCTTTATGTTCTGGTGGGTATCATTTCAAAGCAACCTTCCCAGCGAGGATCAAACTAATTCCCATCATTATCACGGAAAAGCAAATTTGTGCACTAACCCTTTCTAATCTCAAGTTGTCAACAAAATAATTCAAAATAGTTTTGCTGCTGACAATACAGCGATACTGTCAACATATTCATTATATGTATTTAATAATCACATCTTGTGAAAAGTATTTCACAAATTTGTTAACTGCATGCATTAAGCAGCTCCTTGTGTTGGAAAAAGGCATTAGTAACGCATATCACCTGTAATTTGTGGTAACCTTGAGAATTAGACTGACTGGTTCAAAAGGAATGAAGCTGTAATCAAAGGTTACAGAAGTTTAATGATAGCTCTTTATTCTCTTCAGACCATGATGAGTGTGCAACAACCAACATGTGCCTCAATGGTATGTGTATCAATGAAGATGGAAGCTTCAAGTGCATCTGCAAACCTGGCTTTGTGCTCGCACCCAATGGGCGATATTGCATTGGTATGTAACAGCACGACGTAAAATTGAAACAAACACAAAAACTTAGCAGGTCTGGTGGCATCTTTGGAGAGAGAAGCAGAGTTAGTGTTTTGGGTCCAATGATTTTTCAATACAACTAAGATATATCAGTGTTGCTTCAGTTATTAATGAACATAGAACATTACAGTGCAGTACAGGCCCTTCGGCCCTCAATGTTGTACCGACTTGTGAAAGCAATTTGAAGTCCATCTAACCTACACTATTCCATTTTCATCCATATGTTTATCCAATGACCATTTAAATGGCCTTAAATTTGGCAAGTCTGCTACTGTCGCAGGCGGTGCATTCCACAACCTACTACTCTCTGAGTAAAGAAACTACCTCTGACATCTGTCCTATCTCTGTCACCCCTCAATTTAAAGCTATGCCCCCTCGTGCTAGCCACCAGCTCTCACTGTCCATCCTATCTAACCCTCTGATTATCTTATATGTCTCAATTAAATCACCTTTCAACCTTCTTCTCTCTCATGAAAACAGCCTCAAATCCATCAGCCTTTCCTCGTAAGACCTTCCCTCCATACCAGACAACATCCGAGTAAATCTCCTCTGAACCCTTTCCAAAGCTTCTACATCGTTCCTATAATACAGTCCAGAACTGTACGCAATACTCCAAATGCGGCTACACCAGAGTTTTGTACAGCTGCAGCATAACCTCATGGTTCCGAAACTCAATCCCTCTACCAATAAAAGCCAACATATCATGTGCCTTCTTAACAACCCTATCAACCTGGATGGCAACTTTCAGGGATCTATGTACATAGACACCAAGGTCTCTCTGATCAATAACACTACCAAGAATCTTACCATCAGCCCAGTACTCTGCATTCCTGTTACTCCTTCCAAATGAATCACTTCACACTTTTCCACATTAAACTGCATTTGCCACCTCTCAGTCCAGCTCTGTAGCTTATCTATGTCCCTCTGTAACCTGCAACATCTTCGTCACTATCCACAACTGTACCGACCTTAGTGTCATCTGCAAATTTACTAACATCACTGGCTCATTTATAAAAATGACAGACACCATTGGACCCAAAACAGATCCTTGCAATACCCCACTAGTAACTGAACTCCAGGATGAATATTTCCCATCAAACACCACCCTCTGTCTTCTTTCAGCTAGCCAATTTCTGATCCAAACCTCTAAATCACCCTCAATCCCATGTCTCCATATTTTGTGCAATAGCCTACCGTGGAGACCCTTATCAAACACCTTACTGAAATCCATACACACCACATCAACCGCTTTACCCTCATCTACCTGTTTGGTCACCTTTTCAAAGAACTCAATAAGGTTTGTGAGGCATGACCTACCCTTCACAAAACCATTGACTATCCCTAATCAATTTATTCCTCCCGAGATGATTATAAATCCTATGTCTTATAACCTTTTCCAACACTTTAGCCACAACCGAAGTAAGGCTCACTGGTCTATATTTACCAGGGTTGTCGCTACTCCCCTTCTTGCACAAGGGCACAACATTTGCTATCCTCCAGTCTTCTGGCACTATTCCTGTCGACAATGACAACATAAAGATCAAAGCCAAAGGCTAAGCAATTTCCTTCCTGGCTTCCCAGAGAATCCTAGGTAAAATCTCATCCGGCCCTGTGGATGTATGATAAAGGAGGCTCAGGAATATCCAAACACTTATGTCAGGGTGCCATCCCATGAATTTTTGGTTATTTGGCTTTCCAAAATGTTGCAACATTCTTGAAGCATCCAGTGGAAGGCCATTGCAGTTTTCTTCCTTTGGTTGTAGCTATATGATGAAGAACTTATGCCCGAAATTTTGACTCTCCTGCTTCTCGGATGGTGCCTGACCTGTTGTGCTTTTCCAGCGCCACACTTTTCAACTCTGATCTCCGCATCTGCCGTCCTCAGTTTCTCTTTTTAGCTATACTGAAGACTGTTTGAAGCATAAATATGATGAGACAGCCTTTACAGATAATTTATTTCAATTTCCCAAAGAATTGGATTCCATCAGGGTGCTGTGTCACTGGATCAAATGTTGGTATATTTTGAGCTCAGAGAAGCTACCCATGTACAAGCCCCATCTCTGCCTCCCAAGCATTACCCCAGAGGGAGGGGAGTGTCCAATCCAGAAAATGCATGTCTGAATTTTGATTTCCACGTCCAATCAGGTACAGAAAGCAAAATAAAGAGTGGGAAAAAAAATCAAATAAGAAAGAGGGCAATAAAGGGACAGAAGGATAAAGTAACAAGACACATTTTCTAATTTAATCTTCTTTTTTCTAAACCTCTAGCAATGCTCAAAAGCTAAAGGAATGAGACTTCACACTTTTAAACAGTAATTGTACTTCCCAGAGAAAAGAGTGGCGTTTATATCGTGGTTTTCACCAACCGCCACTTATCTCAAAGCACGTTACAGCTAACCAAGTATTGATGTTTACTCACTGTTGAAATGTAGGAAACAGAGCAGCAAATCTGTGCACACTGAATACCCACAACCTACATTGTAATAATGACCAGATCATCTTTTGTGATATCTTTGGACTTCTATATTAAATTGTGTTCACCTGAAATTGCAATTACTTCCATTACTATTTTTTATTTCAAGTTCTATCTTGAATGTTAAGAAGTTTAAAGTTAGTAGACACAGTATCATAAGTGTCACTTTAAAGTTGAGAGCTCTTTGATGACTGAGGTACTATAATGGAAGACCCTTGAATAGGTTGAGGACATTAACACATTCTGTCTTGCTCTTAAAATGTTCCAACTGATAATTTCACAATGCACGTGGACTGTGCTTTCAAAGTTTATAGATTTTAGTATGCAAGGTGAAGTCACATAGTGTCCTCAGACCATAGCACTGCTCTCTGATTAGGGAGAGACAGCAAGAACTGGTGTTGGCTTAAGCTAAGGGTCACTCATGTGTGGGGAGAGGTTGAGATGCAGAATCATTCATGGTAACCTAAGCTGGTGTCGGAATTGAACCCACACAGTTGGCCTCACTCTGTGTCACAAGTGAGCCATCCAGCCAACTAAGCTAAAACAGCCACCCCCCATACCACCCCACCATCACTTATTTTAGTTTGAGAGTTTTATGAACCCAGCATTCTTTAAGAAAAGGACTGTTAGTCCTGTGGCAGTACTACATCTGGAAGTTAAGTAAGCCAATTTTTTTTAAACGGAATTAAGAGGACAGCTTTCATTATTCTGTGGCAGCTGAAATAATGATGTTGAGAATGTAATATTTTATGCTTCTCTGTTTAGACACTGATGAATGCCAAACTCCAGGCATCTGCATGAATGGTCGTTGCATCAATACTGAAGGTTCTTTCAGGTGTGAGTGCCCCCCAGGCCTCGCTGTTGGTGTGGATGGGCGGGTTTGTGTTGGTAAGAGAGATATATAATTCCAGACAGTGACCCAAGTAAGAAGGGTCACTGCTGTCATTCTTTATTAATTCTTTCATAATATGCCAGAACTTTGTGTGATTCAGACCTTTGGGGAATTCAAATTACTTTTCAGAGACATCTTTAAAACCCCTTCTATTTTGGATTAGACTGTTTGAATATAGTCAAATTGACATATTCATGGAAAAAAGTGGAGAACTGAAATAAATGATGTTTTATAAATCTCTATTGAATTATATGTAAGTGATTGAAGTTTCTGGCATACTCAATATTTCCATCATTACAAATAAATTGTGAAAATGATTTATGTGTTATTTACACATGGCTTGTTTTCTGTATCCTATAATTAATAACAGAAAGCTTAAAACTATTTACAAACCTCCAATTCTAAAGCAGTAAAAAGTATTACAAGGTCTTTTTATATTTAGATTTAGACTTTAACACTTGCATGTGTACAGAAGTAGATTGAAAGGTTTTCAGTGTTGTCACAAATGATGCCATCTTATGTACAAGTACATCGGTACAAAAACTTAAAACAAGATAAAGTTAAATATCACACAACACCAGGTTATAGTCCAACAGGTTTATCTAGAAGCACTAGCTTCCGAATTAAAACAGGATAGTAATCAGGAGCAGAGTTAAAAATTAAACAATACAGTCTCTCTGAGTATTTTGTCAAAAATAAAGAATAAAACTAAAAGTTCAACCACTGCTAATAAAGTTTTGTTAGTTACCCTGCATCAGAAGGGGTTCCATTGCCACATCTGATTCATGCCCAAAATGCACTTTTTTTGTAGGATTTTATAAACTGGATCAGCTTGTGCTTTACCTGCTGGTTCACTTGTACTATCAGGCATGCGAAAAGAGTCAGATGACATCAGTCATCAAATTTCTGAAGACAAATCTCCTTTTGTATTTCTGATAATATGAAAGGTGGCAGCAGACAAGTGGATCAAGTCCACTGGCAATTTAATAATGAGCATTAATTCTGAGGACGGAACTTTTTGCAAAACTAATAATGTTGAAATCCTTCTCTATCTTCTTTGAATGGGTACCATTTTTAAAAATTCACTCCTCATACTGTCTCTCAGCCTGTTGCCCCATTGAAATCTCAACACCACTGTCAGCTTTGAGCAGAACAGTATTTATTACTAGAAAGCGTTAGCATGACACTGTGCTGCCTGAAAGCAAAGTCAACACATAAAACAAGGGAATGTAGCAACACTTCACAAGAATTGCACCAATATTTGAAGGATGCTTTATTTTTCCCTAAAGTGTTGTATAGAGCTGTAAAAATTGAACCAGATGTCTAATAGATACAAAAGGTCAGTCCCTCTGGGGAAACTTCAGGAGCTGACACTTGGAGTTTAACATTCCCCCATTAGTATGTTTAAATTCTATTGTGAATTTGTTAAAGCCTTGCTTCTCACAAATTGCTTGACCTATAATGCTTTTCATGAACTGTAAAAATAAATCCATTTAAACTCAGTGCTTGCTTCCACTTTAGAAACAGGACCATTTTATGTAAATTCTTCTCATGTACTTCAATACTTTAAAGTATCAGTGGTGGCATTTTCCATAAGTATTCTGTAGATTATCATTTCTTTAAACTGTCAACAGTTGACAAGAAGAAAAATGAAATTGAAAAGTTCTGTTTAGGTGATCAGTGATTTTGTGAGAGTTGGAGCCTTGAGATTTTTAATACTGTAAGCTCAACAGTATTTTCACTAGCATTTCACTGACAAAGCACTGAATTGCAGCTCAGTAAAGTATTTTTGTTTTTAAAATTGTATTTACACAAGTGCTGCTTGCATGGAGGCTGCTCATTTGTCCATCCAACAGCGCTGAGATGATCTCTGCTTCTCTGTGTAATAGTTGTGTCTTCACAACTCACACACTGAATAGGGCTTTGATAAACAGAAAGGATTTCCTGACTCAAATTCCAGACATTGTGAGCAGCATTCAAGGGCTGTGAGTTCTTCTTTATAGCGTGTTTTCTTTTATTGTTTTAGACACACATATGCGCAGCACATGCTACGGAGGAATTAAGAAGGGACTATGTGTCCGTGCATTCCATGGGGCAGTGACAAAGTCTGAGTGCTGCTGTGCCAGTCCAGATAATGGGTTCGGAGAGCCATGCCAGCCTTGTCCAGCGAAAAACTCAGGTACGTTTTCATCCTGGAAGCATGCCAAAGCAGGAGAATTTAAAAAGAATGGAAAAAAACGCAGTCTAGCTTCATTCCAACAGCTGCATACATAATTTAAAACTACTGTATATAGCTCAATTTCATGAGAAAATAAATTGAGCAAATGTAAAATAAGCTGTCAATTCACCGTCACCTGGTTTGTGCTACAGCCCAAGATCATTTTCATCTCTTGTGTCTGGCTTGTCACCTTGGCAACTTGCACAGACAATTTTCCCGTTATATACTGAACTGATTTAAAATAGAATGAATAGCCTCGCTCTGAATTGGTATCATGTTCTTTTTTTAAAAAAATTCTTGAACAGATTGTACTGTAAATCCTAGAAGCATTGAATCCTGAGCTGATTTTCACCTTAATGTCTGTTTAGAAAGAATTTATTTGCTGATCTATCAAACTTGTGCTTGTTAAATGCTGAGTGAGAGTTAAATATGGTACTTCTGGGGATGTCTGTATCGAATGTATATCTTGGAGGAGAAAGCGAGGACTGCAGATGCTGGAGATCAGAACCGAGAGTGTGGTGCTGGAAAAGCACAGCCGGTCAGGCAGCATCCGAGGAGCAGGAGAATTGATGTTTTAGGCAGAAGCCTTTCATCAGGAATCCCGAAATGTTGATTCTCCTGCTCTTTGGATGCTGCCTGACCGGCTGTGCTTTTCCAGCACCACACTCTCGACTCCAATGTATATCTTGTATGCAGAATGCATTATCCCAGGCAACTCAGTGCTTACGCTAACAATAAGCCACCAAGAAATATCACAGACAAAAACAGAGTGATGGAGAAACTCAGCAGGTCTGGCAGCATCTTTTGAGAAACAGAGTTAATGTTTGGAGCCCAGTGACCCCGTGTGAGAACATGCTGTTTTTGTTTCAGAGTTCCAGTACATGCAGTTCTTTGTGTTTATTTAAGAAGTATCAAGAATTCCTGAGCTCAGTATTAGCTGGTCTAACCTCAGGGATCAGAAGGAATGAAACAATTAGTTTTAGTCTCATTGTTGTGCTATGGAATGCTATTCAGAATTTATTGCATCTTTCACAACCTCTGGACATCCTGAAAAGCTTTGTTGTACTTTTAAAGCGTAGTCATTGCTATAACACAGGGGAGCTTTCCCTCACAGCCTTGGTTCCAATGCACAACATCAGTGCACAGAAGGTGAAGACAGATGGAGGCTATAATAGTACAGACCGTATCAGACCATGTGACAAAGCAGAATTTGGCCATTTAGCCAATCAAGCCCCATCTGCCATTTGATCATGGTTGATATGTTTCTCAATAGCCTATTTATCTCTGTTCTCAATTATTTGGCCTCTACAATCCTCTATGGCTTTGAGTTCCACAGAGTCATCAGCCTCTGGATGAAGAAATGCTTCTGCATTTCAGTTTGAAAGGGTCATCCCTTCACTCTGAGGCTGTGCCCTCAGGTCCTAGCCTCTCCTACCAGTGGAAACATCTACTCCTTCTCCAATCTATCCAGGCCTCTCAGTATTCTGTAAGCTTCAATCAGATCCCTCCTCATCCTTCTAAACCCCATCATGTACAGACTCAGAGTCCTCAGTTACTGATTAATGCTGTATAAGTATTCTGTAGACATAACAACTACACATGAAAAATGATAAGTTAATGTTTTCACTTGCTTTCTAATTTGGGAACTATGATTAAAATTTATTCAAAATTCATAAATTATTTTTATTTCCACCTACTTGATATGCTTGTCAGTTGCCATTTTCCTGACCTGACTGGGCAGCATGGTAGCTCAGCGGTTAGCACTGCTGCTTCACAGTGCCAGGGAGCCAGGTTCGATTCCAGCCTCGGGCGACTGTCTGTGTGGAGTTTGCACATTCTGCCTGTGTCTGCATGAGTTTCCTCCAGGTGTTCTAGTTGCCTCCCACAATCCAATGATGTGCAGGTCAGGTGAATTGGCCATGCTAAATTGCCTATAGTGTTCAGGGATGTGTCGGTTAGGTGCATTAGTCAGGGGTAAATGCAGAGGAATAGAATGGGTTTGGGTGGGATACTCTTCAGAGGGTCGGTGTGGACCTGTTGAATCAAATGGCCTGTTTCTACACATTAGGGGTTCTATGATCTGCAACTACCTATTAGCATAATTCTAATTCATTGAGTGTCTGTTGTATCCAAAGGATGCTTAATAAGATACCTCCATTTATTCTGTATTTAAGGTACAATTAAACATAATGATTTAATATCACTTACATTTCTGTATGTTTTATATGTGCTATCAGTATGACTCTGTTTGAAACTGCATCTTTGTAAGTAATTTTATTATCAGATGAGCTAATGTTATTCTGGAAATAGTCAGCTTTCCAAATTCATGATTACTAACCAACTTCTTGATCTGCATTTACAGCTGAGTTCCAGGCGCTGTGTAGCAGTGGAATTGGTATCACAGCTGATGGAAGAGGTATAGTGAAAAAAATTCTCATTTCACAGTAAAAGGGGTTTATGTTTTGCTTAATCTGTATCTGTATCAATTCTCGATCCTAATTCTTGAGCAAAAGATTGCTTAGTTATATGTCCAAAATTTAGTACATTAGGAAGACTTGGTTTCTTCAACAAATCCACAAGTATAACTTTAAGTCAGATTTATTCAGCCCTCATTTGGAAATCTGAATTAGCCATCCTTTCAGAAAATGATAATTACAGGTTCTTCTGTAACGTGTGTTTTGTTATTGCGAATTTGCTATAATGCGATTGACAAATTGGGGACACTGTTTTTAAAGCATGAACTTTTAAAGTGTGTATTGGTCATAACGTGATTCCAGCCCCATCTGTTTAAAGGATGCTGCTGTTACACAAGTCTCTTAGAACATGGGATTGCCCAAGAATGGAACTACCGCGTTATAGCTGAACCTGCTGTACATGCAATTATCTCGAATCCTGTTTTGTTTGCTGAAGATTTATAGGGAAATGACCAGCTGTTTCCACAAGCTACACATTGCAAATCCTGAACTAACTCCCTGTGAAAATGGGAAAAGCCGTGTTTGGGCATGAGACTTAGGATTTCCTAAGACCTCCTCTATTTTTGCCATGTCAAAGAAACTCTCTGTCGAGGGGAATATCTGGACCCATATTTCTTTAACTAATCAATTTGAAAAATCTTCATACAGACAGATAAGTTCCACTCTTAGCTCAAAGATGTATTTTGGACAAGAGGGTGAAGTCGGGAGGTGGGAATTTCAATAACCTGCATTTCCCAAACATCCTGCTTCTACAGACATCTGTCCAGAATCGTTGTGAGTTACAGTGACTGCTGGGTGACAAGTTGTTAAGTGCTATAACTTCACTGTCTCCATATATTTTCAGACTAACTCGTTTGGCAAAATGCCACTGTAATAAAACTTCAGGAGGAACCAAATTGGGCAGCAGCTTCCTGGTTTACTTCTCCTTGTGTGGCCATAGGAACGTGCTTTTCAATTTACTCATTAGCATTGATAGCATTACCATTAACCCAACCTCAAGATCTAGGCCTAGAGTCTATTATTGAACTGTGTTGTTTATTAGCTCAAGACAATGTGAACTTATGAAGAGTGTTCTGTCCCATGATGGTACTGTGTATTTATTCATATCTCTGAGATCCTTTGAGTAAGTGCAACAGTTGTTTTTAAACAACTGGATTGGGAAGATATTTCCTAAATTTACTGCACATTGCTTGATGGAGTAAGTTTGGCTTGTGTAAAGATATGGGTTCCTATGTCACCTTTGTACTGACCATATGGATATAAAGGCAGCATTGCAGTTTCCTCTTCCTGGTGGTCTGCATTGTGTTCATTTTTGGTATAGCTCAGGTTTGCTGCTATTACCACTAATAAATTATAGGTCTTTCACTCTGGATTATAAACAGAAATTGCTACCCTGGTTGGGAGTTACATGATCTCTAATGGCTTGTTTTGAATAGAAAATATGTGGTGCAGTGCTGAATCACACAGAACCAAAAACCCCAGTTCTTAACTGAAACTGGAATGCAGTAGGCAATAGGGAAAGCACTGTCATTTGTTTCAATGGCCCTGGGCTGTTCTTTTATTCCTGTAAACAAACATTTCAGCTTTCCTTCCCAATTCCCATTATGTGGGTTTGGTGGTGACCAAAACCTCGTTCAACTTCCCACGTAATTGGACAGTGTGTTTGTACAGCAACACACTGAGTAACTGGGCCGCACGCTGTGAAGGCATTTATGTTAAAAAATGTTGCAATGATGGTTATGCACAATGACAGTTTCAATGTACTTTGCCACTCTGTGGTGACAAGGCTGTATCTCCCACATAAATTGGAAACAGTTAAAAGCAAACTCCATAGGGAGGTCTCAGCAACCCAGCAGTGAAGCGAAATATTATAAAAGCTGTCGTACCAAAAGCATTTGTTTTTGAGTTTTGTAGTTTAAATGAGAATCAACATCACAGCTGTGTTTTCGAAAGGGTCCAGTGATATTGGTTGTCATGAGTTTGTCCTGTTTATTTAAAAGGAAAAAAATTAGAATTTAATTCTCCAGTGATTAATTGCATTAAAAGATTACCTGGATGCGTAAAGTCAGCTATTATTTATCATTGAGAAGGGCAAGAAGGAGCTAATCTTCATTTTTCAATGTGGTGTATAATCAGTCATGCAGGAGTATAGTTGTAAATGCTTACAGAGTCATGCAGCCCAGAAACAGACCCTTTAGTCCAACCAATCCATGCTGAGAGTAATCTCAAACTAAACAGTGGGGACATTGTCTACATTCATGTTGCAAGTACAGATGCACATGACAGCATCAGGAGTGAGGGTCAATACTTGCCAATTTTCAGAAAAAAGTGAATGGGAATGTGTCCATTCAAACTGGAATGCCTTAAGCCAGAGAATGTAGGAAAACCAAGTGATATGATTGTGAAGCACTCTTGCCTCGTGACCATGTCACTGCTGGTAGTAACTCACTTCGGACAATTGGATTTGCTAACTCTTACATGTCTCCCCAACATCAGGACAGCATTTTTAAAAAATGTTAACCAAAATAAATGTCCAGTTTTTGAACAATATCGGTTTTGGGAGATTTCACCTCTGTTGGAAAATTGTAAACATTAACCCCACATATCTTCATCGATTGCTTTTGATGAATAGAAAATTAAAGAATATGTGAGAATGATATCTAAATGGACTCAGGTCAGGCTCCAACAGGAGTAAAGCCTTTTAAAAGCTGAACCTTTAGTTCATGTTTATAAATGTAAGTCTTCTTGCGTATATTTATCATAGAAGGTAAAAGTAAATTGTTGCAATGCAA